>NW_022436952.1:6488702-6564676 GCF_009761245.1 Sapajus apella | reverse complement strand
TTTTTTTGACACAGAGTTTTGCTCTTATTGCCCAGGCTGGAGTGCAACAGAGCGATCTCGGCTCACCACAACCTCTGCTTCCTGGGTTCAAGTGATTCTCCTGCCTCAGCCTCCTGAGTAGCTGGGATTACAGGCATGCACCACCATGCCTGGCAAATTATTTTAGTAGAGACAGGGTTTCTCCATGTTGGTCAGGCTGGTCTCGAACTCCCGACCTCAGGTGATCCACCTGCCTAGGCCTTCCAAAGTGCTGGGATTACAGGCGTGAGCCACTGCAACTGGCCAGTCTCATTCTTCTTTAATGGGAGATATTAGAATCCAACTAGCCTTACAGTTTCTCTCAAGAAGTTTCTTAAGTAATGTTGATTTACCAGTTGGGGCATAACAGACCATAAAATGCATCAGGATTGTAAATGAGTGCTAAGGTTTACTACAACTTATTGTTTGGGAGAAAGGAAAGGTGGGACAAGAGAGCAAGATGAACCAAGAGTAATAAAAATGCTACATTTATGTGGCATTATATATTTTTCAAAGGGTTTTTTTGCTCTGAGACTTAAAGCATGATGGTGCCAGAAAGGAAACACATTCTTTAACCAAGCCAGGTCAGTGCTGTATTTAAGTATCCAACAGAATCAAACAAAAGGTGCTGGAAAAAAATTCAGCATGTTAATTTCACTGAGCCTAAAGTAGCTGTTCTCAATTTTGCAAGCATGAAATTCATGCCAAAAAGTGATATTTTTAAAAAAATCACTACACATTACTCGATAATAAATTTCAACTATGAATTGGACCACTTTCTTGACCAAATCATTGACCGCATTTTGCTTTGTCAGTTCTACTCTTCATGCCTAATGTGAATACTTCTCTTATCACTAATAATAATAATTTATGGATTTACTTTACTAACGTTAAAAATACTAATTGATAGCATATACCATAAAGTCAACTCACTGGCTTTCATTCAATACGCTTTGCCTTTGAGTAATGATCGTGATTTATTAAACATACAGATTTTGAGACTGTATAGTTCAGTTGATTAGAACAAGAGCTTAGTAATCAGACAAGGTGGGATGAAAGCCTGGCCCTGCCACTTATGAGTCACTTTTATGACTTTGGGTAAGTTATTTCATCTTTGTGTCTCAATTTCTTGATCTTCATTTTTGAGATAGTAATACATCTCAGGATTTTTTTGAGGATTAAATGAGATAGTCCACAAATAGCCTTGACCCAGAGCTTGTACTCACTAAGAGTTTATCTAGCTATTATATAATAATTATTATTAGAGCTAACTTTCTCCTGTATGTCAAAAGGTACTGAAAATTCAGTTGGATAGCTTTGTAATAAGAATTAAGGACTGAGAATACAGTGGCCCAAAGAAAACAGAACTATGAGCCAATAATTCCAGGCTATAAATTGCCTGGTTGCCATATGATAAATACATTCGTTTTACAATATATTTATCCACATACTACCAAATACCTAGGTTTATATATTTTGAATTCTGTCAAAATCTTATTACTGTTGAAAATATTCCCACTCAGCAGGTTCCATTTTAGTACCAGTTGAACAATACCAGTGGTAGCTGGAATGTGTTAGTGTGAAGCTGGAATGACTGCTGACAGGCTGTAATTTGCTTTATGAAGTGTGGGTTGTCACATATACAATTATCTGGTTTATATTTGTTGCTGCCAGACCTCCGGTTTGTTAACATCCAGGAGTTATGCCTTTATGTGAAACCTAAGAAGGGTTAAAACTTCCAGCATTTTCTTAGAGGGTGGGAGAGGAGAAGAAAGGTTCACACAGTGGCCACATTTTTTTCCTCTGTTTTCTTTTTTCTTTTTCTTTTCTTTTCTTTCTTTCTTTTTTTTTTTAAGAACTAGGATGATGCTACACACTGCAGCTCACCCTACTGGTCAAAATTAAAAACTGCATTACAAAGGGCCATTTTCTTGAGGGAAAAAAGAAAAAAAATAACTTTTCAATTAGCTCCCACTGACATTTTCCTGTCCAATCCACCACTGACAGAGGTAGTTAATTCTGAGAATATCATTAAACTATGCTGCCCTTTCGGTTGTTGGATTCACAGGTGTTGTTATAGTGATTGTATTAAGAGTGTCTAATCAATTTGGCTCCATTTGTGATCATTTAGACTGTGCTACTCTCCTCAAATGTTATCTCTAAAGGGTCTTTTTTTTTCTTTTTTTTTGAGACAGAGTCTAGCTCTTTTGCCCAGGCTGGAGTGCAGTGGCGTGAACTCAGCTCACTGCAACCTCCACTTCCCAGGTTCAAGCGATTCTCCTACCTCAGCCTACCGAGTAGCTGGGATTATAGACACCCGCCACCACACACAGCTAATTTTTGTATTTTTAGTAGAGACCGGGTTTCACTGTGTTAGCCAGGCTAATCTTGAACTCCTGACCTTATGATCCTCCCGCCTCGGCCTCCCAAAGTGCTGAGATTACAAGTGTGAGCCACCGTGCCAGGCCATCCCTAAAGGTTCTTAAGAAGGCTGTTATTCTTAGTATGATCACATAATTAGCAAAGAGCATTCTAAGCTAAAAATTGTAGTCTTAAGCTCATTTTACTTCTGGTACATTTGAGATCCAGTTGGAACAACTTTTTAAAAGAATGATAAATTGAAACTTTCTTTACCTGACCTATCATTTATTCTGTAGATTTAATGACATTCTGTACCATTACAATCACTGCCAGGGCCTTGGGGGGAAAAAAGGAATATTTATACATTGAGTTATGGATAGATGTAGTAAGGGGAAAAAAAGGAGATGGGCAGAAAGTCAGACTGTGTAGAACAGAGAAGAATTTGAGACCTTCACTATACATGGATTAATCACAAGAACTAACCACGCAGATCCAAATGGATATTTAGAAATTGCTGAAGCCTCTAAGATGTTCTCTGGAAAACATAGTACATTTTCTAAAGCATGAATATGTGCAAACTGGTGTGTAATTTATAATGGAAGCATTGACAGAATTTTAGTTTTGGTGCAGCGAATGTGCTCTATAATATATTTACATGTGAGTAACATTTCATATATATGCTTACATCTGTACCCAACATATTTATTTAGTTGGTGTTAGATTCAATAACTTAGTTGAATGGTTATAATAAGGAACAATAAGCTGCAGTTTTGCTAATCTTACTATAGTTCAGCTTTGGGAGCTGCATTACTGTTAAATTGACCCATGAAAATCTGGCAATATTAATGCTGTCAAGCATGAAAACAAACTGGATTTGGATTAGGGAGCTTTATTTATAGCATTTTAGTGAGAATGTATTAGTTTAAAGAGGGAGCTCTATTTCTCATGGGTTCTTCAATATTAAATAGAATAGGAATTCGTGTGTTCCCTTCCAAGAACAACAATGATAATTTTAAAACTTTCCATTTTAAATGAATCTCAATTTCCTTATATAATCCAAAGATACTTGGTGAAGTAATAGCAAACCCTAGTTTTTAACCACACTATATAAACGAATGGTTACAGATGTGAATAATCTTATTCACTAAACTAAAATAGAGTTTTATTATAAAGCTTTATTATAAAGAATAGAGTCTTTCTAATATAGTTCATAATTAATTTGAAGAGAAATAAAAGATACAGACTAACGTAAAAAATCGAGCTTTTACATATTGAATAATCAAGCATATATGTTTTCACTGTTATTATTCTCTCATTTTTTTAATGATTAAACCATTTTCTGTCTTTTTTCATTTATTTCTCATTTCTCTGGTAAAATTTTCATTATGGCCTTTTTTTTGTCCCAAAATAGTACCTGCAAGTTCAGGACTAAACGGATTTGCTGTGAACTAAAATACTTACAAGGGGAACATCATCATGGTTCATTTTTCTCCCTGTTTTATTTGGAATTGAATTAGTAAATGAAAGTTTTAGCAGTTTAATTCACTTCTCCATAAAGTTTATGGAGCAGCAACAGCTGGTTGAATCTGTGGCAGAAAAAGCCAACTTCTAGTGGCCAAACCTATTGTTCAGAATTAAGGGGGAAAACTCATTAACTGTTAATGAAAACACAGGGAATAAAAACAAATAGCACAGAAACTCTAGCAAATAATTACCTTACACCTGATACAAAGCTGCTTCATCTTTCTGCTCCAAGCCTCAGAAATTCCCAACTTATCACCCTATGGAGCATGAATGAAATTGAGTTTGACTCTCAGAAAAGAACAATAGAGAAATCATCCCGCTTATGGGCCCCTCAGCACATACTTGGTGGAGAGCCTGCCATTGAATATACTAAGGAGTGTATCTAGTGCCCAATTCTTATGACACTTAGGCTATGGGAGCAAATTACCTACTAATAGCAGGTGAACCCTTGATATAGTTCCACCAGATCTCGTTTAGAAATACAAAGAGAAAGGACTGAAGGTAGTGGATGTGATTAATAGAGATACGGTGTGTTAGAATATCTATCTGTATAGAAATATATTGATTCTGAGGGAGTTGCAGTGTGAAAGTGTGTCTCCAGTGGCAAGGGGTCTTGCTTGTGAGAAAGCCACTCTAAGGAGATGGAGTTCTAAGCCCTAATTGTAGAGCTGCTGAGTGGAAATGTCTGTCACTATAGTTTGTGATCATTTATGTCTGATCCCACTGGACTACAGTTGTGGCCACTTGGAACTGCAGTTGTCAGAACTATGGGCAAATCCAGAGAACACGTGCAGTTATGTCTTAAAGAAAAATGATGTTCTTAAACAAATCCAAAATGACCACAGTAATTGCTGTTCTTCTATAAAACTTTTCACCCATGCATCCTGAGTAGTTGTAATCATTTCAATTACACGGGAGTGTCTATTTATATAATGTTATAGCCTTGTTTCTGCGTGTGCCCAAGGGAACTGGGTCACTTGATATGACACTAAAAACACTTATAACAACATCTTCATCATCAGGAACTAATTGCACTTGGGTGTAAAGCTTATTTTTAAATGTTCCCCCACCACAACCATTTGTACAACCATTTGGCCTAGGCTCTGTTTTGCCACATTGAGTTGTATATCTTTGTCGTTGTGTACTTTACAGAGGAATGGTTTCATATTTGACACCAGGGTGGCTGTTGAAAGCACACCTTGGGTGCCTATAGTCAGAAACCATAGGAAACATGTGGAAGTGACTTTTCCATCTGAAGTTAGGAAAGCAAGTGCCAAATCCAGGCAGGGGTTTTGGGTAAGACCTTAAAAACGGAGGCTGTGAAGGCAGTGTGATACCCTGGATTGGATCCTAAAACAGAAAAAGGACATTAGTAGAAAAACTTGTGAAATCCAGATAGAGTCTGTAGTTTAGTTAATAGCAATATACCAAAGTTAATTTATTGGTTTTGGCAGCTAGACCTCAATTATGTAAGAAGTTGACATTGGGGGAAACTGGGTGAAGGGTATGTAGAAACTCTGTACTATTTTTGTAACACTTACGTAAATCTACAATTATTCCAAAATAAGAAGTTCACTAAAAAAAAACCCACCAACACAATAAAAGCCTTTCCTGATCTGCATGTTTCTTAAAAAGCTTAGAATGTGAGCATCTATTTTTTTTCTTTCTTTTCTTTCTTTCTTTTTTTTTTTTTTTTTCAGAGACAGAGCTTACTCTGTTGTCTAGGTTGGAGTGCAGTGGCACAATCATGGCTCACTGCAGCTTTTACCTCCTTGGCTCAAACAATCATCCCTTCTCAGCCTCTCAAGTAGCTGAGACCACAGGCATGAGCCACCATGCCAGATAATTTTTGTACTTTTCATAGAGATGGGGTTTTGCCATGTTGCCCAGGCTGGTCTTGAACTCCTAGACTCAAGCCATCCTCCTGTCTCACCCTCCCAAAGTGTTGGGATTACAGGCATGAGCCACTGCACCTGGCTAGGTTCTTTTTCTTTAATGGTAGATTTGCCATATTTCTGAAGCAAGCAGAAAACTCTGAGTCCAGAATAATAGTTTATAAATAATGTTCAGTATATTCTACAAAAATTACATGTTGCTTAACAATTCAAGTACTTTTTTTTTCTTTTTAGGGATTTTTATTTGGCTTAAAATAAAAATTCAGTTTAACCTTGCAGCTCACTGTCAGGTTACTAGCCAGGCAGTCCATTTAGAATGTGTTGATAATATAATTTTACTGGACTTTCAGTGATGTAAAATTTGAGCATTTTAACCCTCAGACCAGTATGTGAGAATTTTTCTGGTTATTATGGAAATTATACAGCGATGCTGTAAGCATAGCTATAAATGTTGTATCCTGATAAGTAAACTAATAAAGGAGAGTATTTCTTCTGGCTTCGGCCAATGACTGTTGTGTGAGTTTTCTAAAGTTTTATTTTTCTTTTCCATAATAAACTCTACAGTTTATTTCTAAAATCCTGTATTTGTAGGTGTTCAACTCAGTATGGACATCTACCTACCACACAGCATTTGAAGAAGAATCTAGATATCATCATCTAATTTATGGAAAGAGAAAGCTACAGCCATTCTCTTTTTATCATTTTATAACCTCCCTAGCTTTCTAGTTTAATTATAGGAAATAAACCTTTAAAGTGAGGCAATACAGATTCTATGTAGGTTGTTTGGTTTCACAGCTCCCTAGTTGAAATCCAAGGCCAAAACTCTGCAGTATTTACTGAGATTAGCATTGGTGATTTCCTTTGGAAATTAGTGTTTGAGATAATATTAAATTCAGTTGAAAATCCTATTTTCGTGTTTGTGAAATGAACTAAGCAGCTGTTGGTTTCCTTTTATCAGCAGACAGTCCCTCTGTTTGGGAGATTTTAAGGAAAGCCATTTGCAATACAGAGCCTTTTCTTCTGGTTTCTGAATGAGCTAACATCTCTGTCTGAACCTTTTAAAGTATCATAATAACATCGGCCACTTCTACAAAATACAATCCAATGTATGTTGAAAACACACAAAAGAGATTAGCATTAATTGCATAATTCAGTGTTGTATATACATTATCTTTTATCAAAGCCATTTTACAGAACAAATATTATCTTCTTAGGGCTTTTAGAATTCCTAAGAGGTCGGTTGCCTAGGCTGTAAACTAGAATTACAAAGAAAGAACTTTGTTAATGTTACAGAACAAATAGGAATACAGTCCAGCAAAGTCTAGTTATCTCTATTTTTATAATACTTCTGTTACTTTTCAGAGGAAGACTATTGACCTTGCTATGTTATATTATCTATAGAAGGTTAAACCTTTGGGTCAGTCCTATTTCATTTGGAAATAAAGGCGTGCGGGGTAAAAACTGTAATTACTGGAGACATCATACATATGAACACAAATTTAATTCTTTTTTTTTTTTTTTTTTTTTTGAGATGGAGTCTTATTCTTGTCACCCAGGCTAGAGTGCAATGGCTCAATCTTGGCTCACTGCAACTTCCACCTCCAGGGTTCAAGTGATTCTCCTGCCCCAGCCTCCGGAGTAGCTGGGATTACAGGCGCCCACCACCATGCCCGGCTAATTTTTGTATTTTTAGTGGAGATGGGGTTTCACCATATTGGCCAGGCTGATCTCAAACTCCTGACCTCAGGTGATCTGCCCACCTTGGTTGCCCAAACTTCTGGGATTACAGGTGTGACCCACCACACCTGGCCAAATATAAATCTATATAGCTCTGTTTTTATTTTAAGTATGATAGACAAGTTTCTTTTTGGTGGCAAAAGGTATTCCCACTCTAAGCTAACAGTTCCTAAGTTTTAGTGAGAGAGTTATTTGAGTGGAAAATTTTTCATCCAGGTAAGTTGGTTCTTGAACTTATTTATCTGTTTCCCATATGTTAATGGATAGTGGCCATGTTCATCATAGAGTAAGATACATCTTTTTTTTTTTTTTTTTCAAATACTGGAAGAGATCTATGTATGCTTTTATAAAGATGTCCAAAGAATGACCTTATTTTCTCTCTTTTTTGTCCCTCAGGGGGAGACCCTGGACAGGACAGCTCTGATGATAATCACAGTGGGACTCCTGGCCTGTCCCTTACATCTGATGCACCCTTTTTGTCAGATTATCAGGATGAGGGTGAGTGTTATCCTTCTGGATTTTGGGTGACCACCATGCTTTATTATCTTTTATCCTGACATCTTTGCCTTTTGTCGTTGTGTATCCAGCAACTTTTAGTGGGTTCTCTATACTGGTAATCACTAGTTTGCTAAGGACAACTATTTGTTTCATTGTGGTGCTGATCCTTCTTGGTAATTCAATACTTCTGAAGTTAATGTATTTAGGAAAACACTAATGCCATATTGGAACAGGAAGACATTGTTTTTGATCTTTTTATAAAAACTGTAGCTCAAAAGCTAAGAGAGCATTTTAAGATTTCAGGGCCTAGTTTTTACCATTATTTTGGATTTCTTAGCTTCACTGAGTTACATGAGAATTGAAGTATTTATTTAATGATTATTGGATTATTAACTTGTGGATCATTTGAGACTCTTGAGCTCATCATATTATAATAAGGTATTATTTCACCTGTGCTTCTTACATACTGCTGACCATATTGGTATTGTTCAAGGGGAAGGCAAAGCCACAAGAACCACAGTGCAAATCTTCCTGGAGCATCAATTTTACTTGTATATTTGGGAATGGGAGGAGTTAAATAATTCAATTGCTAGAAACATTATTTTTATATTCAAAATTCCATATTACATAACAGAGTAAAATGCAAAATATATATACATTTTGAAAATAAGACATAAAATATAAATATTTTGGGCTGATGGCTGCCAGTTCCTGGCTTAGGCCCAGATTTCCCAAGTGTGGGGGATCTACTGTGCCTCTTCTGGCATGTGGCTACTTGAGCAGAAGGTTTCATCATCATGAATGCACATGGTTTTGTTTTTTTTTAATCAGAGTTTCTCTCCTGCCTTCCCATTAGGGTTAAAAGGTAGAGATGCTACTAAACTGAACATTAAATTGGAAACACATTATTCACTTAGGGATTGGGAATAAAGTTTGCAAATTATTCCTTACTTTTCTTTGTTAGTAATCTTTCCATTTCTTTTTCTTTAGATTTCAGGAGCTTATCATTTGTTTTACCCTCTCTTTTTACTTTATCCATTGATTGTTATTTCATTTAGCCCTTTTGATGATTCATGTTTTTTCCCTTTCATTGACTTGATAACTTCCACATAAGAACTGTGGGTTGAATCACACAGAAATGTTTTATTTTGCTTGAGCTTTGTGTAATAGCACAATTAGTAATACCCAAGTTTTAAAATGGGGTTTGTAATATAGGATGTGTGTATTGGTTCAGTATTACAGTAAAAACATTGTTCAGATTGAAAGTTTAATAATTACTTTGGTAGCTGATTAATAATTGTAGAAGATTAACAGTGTAAAACATGAAGAAATCAATCTTTCACTTGTTTTTGATTAATCGAATGCTTGACAGAATTAAAACAATAGTGCCTCATTAATCCTTAGGTCACTTTTTTGGTATTTCCAACTTTCCCAAAAACAACTGAGAACACAATAAGTAATCCAGAAAGGCCTCTAAGTAGAAATAGATGTAACTTATGTACCTTATTCTTGGAAGAAACCCTGAGGCCCTTCCTGAGAAATCTTTTTACAATTTTTTTTTCTTTGAGATAGAGTCTTGTTCTATCACCAGGCTGGAGTGCAGTGGCTCGATCCCGGCTCACTCTGAGCTCCTTTTTCCAGTTTCAAGCAATTCTCCTGCCTCAGCCTCCCAAGTAGCTGGGACTATAGGCATGCACCACCACACCTGGCTAATTTTTCTTTTTTCTTTCTTTTTTTTTTTTTTTTTTTTTTTTTTTTTTTTTTAGTAGAGATGAGGTTTCACCATGTTGGCCAGGATGGTCTCAATCTCTTGACCTTGTGATCTGCCTGCCGTGGCCTCCCAAATTGCTGGGATTATAGGCGTGAGCCACCGTGCCCAGCCGGAATATTTTTACAGATTTCTTACGATACTGTGTTTTGGTTTCTCAGCCCACAATAAAGCTTCAAATTAGAAGAAAGGGTACTATAAAGGCATCAATTAACAAATAAGATTGAGGTAACAAACAGAAGAAAACTTCACATAGAAAACAAAATCTATAAATACAATTTATGTAAGAATAATTTTTTAAAATAGCAGTTTGGGGCTGGGCATGGTGGTTCATGCCTGTAATCCCAGCACTTTGGGAAGCTGAGGCGGGCAGATCACAGAGGCTGGGAGTTCAAGACCAACCTGACCAACGTGGAAAAACCCCGTCTATACTAAAAATACAAAAATTAGCCCGGCACAGTGGCACATGCCTGTAATCCCAGCTACTCAGAAGGCTCAGGCAGGAGAATCGCTTGAATCCGGGAGGCAGAGGTTGCAGTGAGCCGAGATCACACCATTGCACTCCAGCCTGGGTGACAGAGAGAGACTTCAACTCAAAAAAAAAAAGGTAGCAGTTTGGGGTCATTTTGTATGATAGAGGAAAAGAGTGCATGCTCCCCTAAGAGCTCAGTACCTTAATAAATTAAAACTTTTTTAGCTAGTATTTATTGAGCACTTACTATTTGCCTTGCATCATCTTTATTGTAAGCACTCTGCATATGTCATCATTTAATCCTCAAGACAGCCCTAAATTGTAGATATTAGGATTATCCTTATTTTACAGACAAGGAAACAGACTCAGGGAAGTTAACTTAACTAAAATAACACAGCTAGTAAATAGTAGTGCCAGGATTTACACCTACATAGTCTGGTTCTAAAACCTCTGCCCTTAACCACTCTACTATCCTTATCTGAGGTATCCAAAAAAATAGATTCATACTCCAAACATTTTGGCTAAGGCCGTACAGATACAAATAGTTATGTTTAAAAATATTTTCATTAAAATAGTTGAAATTTAAGAAAAGCATTTGTGTTGAAAGAGGTAAATCTGGAAAACTCCAAAGCGGAAAACTTTGTTCCATAACAGTTCCTCATAAGAGAGGAGTTAATTATATTAGTAATATTAAATCCTTACTTAATAGATTTATGTTTTTAGTTCTGTGCATGAAATTAAAAGAATTCCCAAAGTGACATAGTCAATAGTAGAGGTAGGAATAGATCTATTTATGTGTTAAAAGCTTGATTGTAGGATGATGTGATACTGTTTAAATGTGAGTTTCTGCAAAGCACTGAATCTAGCACAGAGCCTGAGTGCCTAATGCATAACAGGCACAATAAATGTTCATTTTAATCCTCTGAAAAATAAAGTTATATACATTTCCTCCTGTGAAATTAAAGAGAAAGTTATAAAGGTGTCAAAATTTTGAGTAATCGCTATATCCTATTTAATTAGATTTTACTATTATAGAGTATAGTAACACTTGATATGCCACTTATTCTTTTTTTTTTTTTGAGACGGAGTCTCACTCTGTAGCCCAAATTGGAGTGCAGTAGTATGATCTCAGCTCACTGTCACCTCCGCCTCCCAGGTTCCAGTTCAAGCAGTTCTCTTGCCTCAGCCTCCAGAGTAGCTGGGATTACAGAAACGTGCCACCATGCTCAGCTAATTTTTGTATTTTTAGTAGAGACAGGGTTTCACCATGTTGGCCAGGCTGGTCTTGAACTCCTGACCTCGTGATCTGCCCTCCTTGGCCTCCCAAAGTGCTGGGATTACAGGCGTGAGCCACCGTACCTGGCCTCTACTTAGTCATTTTTTTAAAACATTTGTTTAAAGATTTCTAGGTTTCCAGCTCCATCCATGTCTCTGCAAAGGACATAAACTTATTCTTTTTATGGCTGCTTAGTATTCCATTGTGTATATGTGCCACATTTTCTTTATCTAGTCTATCTTTGATGGGCATTTGGGTTGGTTCCAAGTCTTTGTTATTGTGAACATTGCCACAATAATTCTCAGCAAACTAACACAAGAACAGAAAACCACACACCACATGTTCTCACTCATAAGTGGGAATTGAACAATGAGAACACATGGACACAGGGAGGGGAACATCACACACTGGGGCCTGTTGGGGGGTAGGGGACTAGGGGAGGGATAGCATTAGGAGAAATACCTAATGTAGGTGACTGGTTGATAGGTGCAGCAAACAACCATGGCATGTGTTTACCTAAGTAACAAACCTGCACATTCTGCACATGTACCCCAGAACTTAAAGTATAATAATTAAAAAAAAAAAAAAAAGATTCTTAGGTAACAACACCAAGACACTTTGTTAAGCTGTAGTTGAAAAATGCAATGAGAAAGCAGGTACAGTCCCTGCCCTCATGGAGCTTACCATCTCATTGGGAAAACTATTAATAAGTAGACAAATAAATAAATGTAAAGTTAGTATCTTCATAGATAGCTAAGTCAATTATTTATAAAGAAAAGATATTCCTCTTTAGCCTTCTTTATAATGACAGTTATTTTAGGCTTTTGGAATTCTATCTTCATTAGAAAATATGAAAAAATTTAAGATATTTGTCTTCCACTGCCAGCCAGAGCAGTATCCTGGGCTTACCATTATAAAAGGATAAACAGTCTGGCCCATCCACCCATAACTTTAGGGATGAGAGGTAATAACCATGGTGCATATCGTCTTTAGGTCATGACTTTGTGAAAACTACAAAGAATTCTAGAAGAATATAGAAACCTGGCCAGGTACACCGCAAAAAGTGAAAACCAAGGTTACAGGCTAACCCATGCATAAAAATGAAAGCACATGGCTACCTAATTACAATTCTGTCTCCTTTTCCTTTGTAAATGCCCACAATTTGAAGACAGAGAGAGATACCCAGAAGAGCACAGCCCCACTATCAGGAATGAAAACTTGCTGAAAGTAATAACATTTAGATTTCTAAATGCATAGTTTTTACCATATGGAAGGAAAAAAATGTAGTAGGAAACATTGACCACAATACTTAGTACAAGAGCCAGGCATCTACAAAGCTCAAGATCTGATTGTTTTCAGTGTCTAAAATGTACAGTGGATTTTAATGTATTTATAAACTTACTTTGTTAGAGTAATGAAGAATCCCTGTGTACGTACATTATTTTTAAAAGTGGATTAGGGAAAGTGATTATTCTATAAGCAGGGTATAGTGACTCCTTCTGGAAGAAAGAGAAAAAATAATATTATTTTAGAAGAAACCTAAAATCTATGATCATATATGATTTGTTACAAATGATTACATTCTAATTAAAGAACGGGATGAGTGGATATTGAACAATTAAATCTGGATAGAAGTGAGAATATTTTAGAGCTTCTTTGTACATCAGGATGTTGAAGGTTAGAGAAGATGCTTATTCTTCAGCAAAATGAGAAACAATTGGAAAAGGAAAGATCTGTAACTATTATTGGAAAGAGTAGTAATGAATAACTGAAGAGCCTGTTGTTGATTGATTTTATTATATGCTTGTTGATTTAAAAGAAATTGCAAACATGTTTAAGTACCAATAGTAGCTATTTTCAACTTTATGCCATTTCTGAAAAGTACATTAAAAAATATAGAGAATATTCTGGAAATAAAAAGAATACATTTTTTACAGTACTATTTTAAGGACATTTTGTTTTCATTTTAGCTCTGAAACACAAGTCAAATTTGGATTTAAGATTATGAATAATAATAGACTAGCTTTTGTTGATCATTGTGGGCTTTTTATTTTTATTTATTTTTATTTTTTGGGACAGTTTCACTCTTGTCACCCAGGCTGGAGTGCAGTGCAATCTCAGCTCATTGCAACCTCTGCCTCCTGGGTTCAAGCGATTCTCCTGCCTCAGCCTCCCGAGTAGCTGGGATTACAGATATGTACCATGACACCTGGCTAATTTTTGTATTATTAGTAGGGACAGGGTTTCACCCTGTTGGCCAGGCTGGTCTTGAACTCCTGACCTCAGGTGATCCACCCACCTCAGCCTCCCAAAGTGCTGGGATTACAGGCATGAACCACTGCTGCCGGCCGGGTTTTAATTATATAATAGTGGGAAGAATACATTAGATATGAATCTATTTTCTTTTCTTTTCATTTTTTTTTTTTTTTTTTTTGGGACAGTCTTGCTCTGTCTCCAGGCTGGAGTTCAGGGGCACAATCTCAGCTCACTGCAGCCTCTGCCTCCTGAGTTCAAGCGATTCTTCCACCTCAGCCTCCCGATAGCTGGGACCACAGGTTTGCGCCACCACTCCTGGCTGATTTTTGTATTTTTAGTAGAGACGGGGTTTCACCATGTTGGCCAGAATGATCTTGATCTCTTGACCTCCTGATCTGCCTGCCTCGGCCTCCCAAAGTGCTGGGATTACAGGCGTGAGCCCCTGCAACCGGCCGATATGAATCTATTTTAAACAAAACTATTTTAGTATTCTGAAATTAAAATGAAGGTTTAATTTATTGATTAAATTTTTGTGGCAGGAGTTCAAGTTTGTCTTAAATTTTATGATGCCATAGTACTAGCATCATGTAATCTAGGAGTTGGAAGGGATTATAAAGTCATCTGCTAATAGGAACCATTTATCAAGTGTTTACTATGCTCTACTAAGAGCTTTCTGTGGGTTTTCTCATTTAGTTCTCAAAACAGCTCATAGAGGATGACACTGTTACCCATTTACAGGTAAGGAAGTCAGGCTTAGAGAAATTAATTGACATGGCCAAGGATGACACATCCAATCCACATGAGAGACTAGAGTTCCAGTAGATTTCAAAGCCACTGCTTTTTGAAGAGTTCTGCTGAGGTGGATGTTTGTCCTCTGTAGACATCTACTCTTATGGGCTTTACAACTCATTTTCCTTATTTCTTTTTTCCGCTGGATATAATGTTGATTTTTAAAATAAATGTATTCACACCTAAAAATTATACTCTAAGTGCTACTTTTACTGCATCCCACAAAATTTTATATGTACTGCTTTCATTCATGGTTCTATTCTAAGTGTTTTATCATTTTCTTTATGGTACCCTTTTTAACTTACATGTAATGAAGCATTTTTTGTGTTTTTGTTCTAGTTTTTATTTTTGTTTTGTTGTAGTTTCAAGAATTTTAAAACTTGGTCTTTTGTTATTGACTTCTGACTTTACTACATTATAATCTAAGGGCACAGTGTATTTTATTTTGATTATTTGGACTTTGTTGAGACTTCCTTTGCAGCTGTAAGATCAGGTTATGCTTCTGTGCTGTGTGTGCTCTGGAAATATTTATTGATTACACTCTTACTCTTTATTTTTATAAATGGTATTATTTAAATCTTTTATGTTACTAGATTTTCTTTTCTCTCCTGAGAGGATTGTGTTAAAATCTCCAATTGCAATTGTAGATGTATTCATTTTTTTCTATGTTTTGTTCTGTTTTGTTTTTAGGGCCATATTATTAGGTACTGTTTTTTCTAACTAGAATAACCAGTTTCTATTAGGTACTTATAAAGAGCTCTAATTGATTAAAAAGACTTCTCTTAATGAGCTGAAATCCTACTCCTAGAACTTCTACTTCTTCAGCTGGTTTTGCCTCTAAACCTATGAGAGCACCCCCTGATAGACTTTATTCGTTGAGTATAAAAAAATATTCATAAGCCAGTTTGAGATCCCCATTGTTCTTAGTCAGGGGTAAGATCTGATCTTAGTGTATAAATTATATTGTTTCACAGAGTAAATAACCTGAGCTTCTTACAGTGTTTACTGAGGTATGTGAATTAATGATGCAGGGATTAGAGGTAAATGACCTCATTGATCAGGATAAATCTTAGATGGAATCTTGTTGACAACTTTGGAGGAAAATGTGTGTAATTTAAGGCTGCTTTACTTGGGGTACTGAAACCTATTGTAGGTTCAGTCACTGGTACCCTAGCACCAATAATACGTAGTATTCTAGCCCCAATAGAACCCTAGTAGATTGAAAGAATTAATGGCTTAAAAACAGCAAGCCATTTGCTTCCTTTTTACTGATGGGGTCAGGCTTGTTAACTTTCTTCGTGTGTATTTTTTTTTTAAACTTTGTAAACTATGTGAATGTATTTGGAGTTCTTAGTTCCATTATACTCTATGATAAGACGATGATGAAAATGACTCAATATAGTCTCTTTCCTTTTTTTTTTTTTTTTTATGAGACGGCGTTTCGCTCTTGTTGCCCAGGCTGGAGTACAATGGCGCCATCTCGGCTCACTGCAACCTCCGCCTTCCAGGTTCAAGTGATGCTCCTGCCCCAGCCTCCCAAGTAGCTGGGATTACAGGCTCCTGCCACCACACCCACTAATTTTTGTATTTTTAGTAGAGATGGGGTTTCACCATGTTGGCCAGGCTGGTCTCAAACTCCTGACCTCAGTTGATCTGCCCACCTCAGCCTCCCAAAGTGCTGGGATTAAAGGCATGAGCCACCACACCCAGCTTGTCTCTTTCCATAGATAAGCCTGTAAATAAACATATGTGCATACATACACATATTAAAACAAGCATTTTCTCATTTTCTTTTTGTTCTTCAGACAACTGCTTTCATCTTTGTTGTTAGTTAGAAGGTATATTTTTCTTTAATAAAGGCACGTGACTCCTGTCAAAACTAATGAAAGTTACGTATGTGTGTTTAGAGGTACATACTATGGGAGAATATAAAACTTATATCCGTGTCTGTATTTTTGGAGCCAAAGAATGAATTCAACAGTAGAACACACTTTCATGAGCCTGGTGGATTTCTGAGCAACTTTGTGTTGGCTTTAGGTGAGTCCATCAGATTTCAGATCATTGGAAGAAATTAAGGACTCGGTGTTGAGTTTACTGTGATAAGGGTAAGTAAACTGTCACTCAGAATCACAGTGGCTTCCTTCATGAAGATAAATGTCTTATTAGATCTAAGACATCATGTAGTTTATATAGTCTGGTGTAAATCACAGATAGATGACAAACTGGGCTTCCAAGTTGACAGTAATTTATATAACTTAAACAAATGGTTTCCAAGGATTATATATGTTTTGTGAAGAATTAAAAAACAATAACAATTATCTGTCTATGAATGATCAGTTTTTCATTTTCAGCACAGTATGTTGGGCTGTTGGTGTGTGTTTAAACTCTAACTTTTCATCCAATACCCAGTAAAGTGCTCTCACATGTGTTGATAGCTGGACATCTTCCATAATGCTTCTTTCACTAAAACAAACTCCTTGTAAATTTAACCCATATATTTGGATTAAATTCTACATAAAAGCATGGAATTTAAGAGCTGGAAGAGACTTGGCAATCACCTAATCTAGTATCTGTTTTAGCAAAGAGGAAACTAAATTTTAAAGATGCCAAGTCTCCATCCTACGACTAGCAAGTGATAGAGCCAGCACCATACCGAAGACCACCTCTCTGAAAGTGACCTCTCCTGGCTTACACTGCATACATTCCCTCACCTGCATGATCTCAGGATGCTTTTCAGTGCAGCCTCCAGACAGCTTTGTCGAAGGCCTGATCCTGACTCCTAGGTGATTTCTTGCAAGTTTCAGTCAAGTTCTTCAGAGACATATGTCTCTCTTCCCTACATATGTTCTTCTTATTTTCCTAGGATGATTTGGGAGTGGTATAGTTTATAAAGAATTTCAAAAGGCTCCATAAATGCCAACAATGATAGTTATGAATAACATACAATAAGTCCCTGAATTGATTTGACATAGAACTAATTAATTATCTATTTTGGCCTTTTTGTTCATGTTATAGATTTTAATATACTATTAATAAAAAGTTAGTTATTGAATACCAATATTGAATGGCCTTATTCAATCACGAGTTTGGATGCTGTGTAGAGGATACAAAAAAGGAATAAGATTTGATTCCTTAGTGAGCAAATAATCTAGTTGAAAAGAGATGATTCAGGCATCTTCACAACTAAGCGTACATAACCAAGTGTTGATGACTGGGGACAGAGTTTGTAGAAACAACTAATTGGTTGGACTTGCAGTAGTTTGGAAGGAAGTTAAAATAATATTTGACCTAGGTTCTTGCCAAAGTGTTTTTAGAAATCTTTCCCAGAGTGGGAGTATAGCAAAAGTCCACTCTTTGAAAGGTCAAACGTGGCAAAATAACAGTGGACATTTTTAAGTGAAAATAGTTGATTTTTAAATGAGTGACTTGACAGATGAGAGTAAGCTTTTTCATCATGCCTTGAGAATTCTTTGTTTCTCTCCAAATTCTAAACTAGTCAACAAATTTAATGGCAATGTGAAAGTTCTAGTATATGATTACTGAAGATGTTATATATATATATATATATATATCTGATTGGTATATAAAGCAATCAAAGGTGGGGAGGGGTTATATATCTTTGCATACTGTTGATTAGAAAATCTTATACAACATATTTAATTACCTTGTTCTTAAATCTATACATGTATTACAATTAAATGTAGCATCTGCTTTACAGATGAACACTGAATGACCCCCAAGTTTGGCTATCTTTCCTAGGACAATCAAGACTAAAGTTCTAGAGGTCTGAATTCTCAGGTATAATTTTAAACACCAGACTGTCCTTCCTCAAGCTCCGAAGTCACTGACCATTTTTACCTCAAAATCTCATATTCACTTTAATAGGAAAGAATTTTGTTTAAACATAAAATAACTCTTTTGGGCCAAGTATATGTTTGTGTTTATACTTAGTATATATATTCAACTTTTCCTGCTTTGATAGTTTTTGTTTTTTCTATTAGTCATAATTTATTTTGGCCTAACATAGAAGTCTGACTTTTCAAGTAAAAAGAAATGTTCGTAACACTGTTTAATACCATGCTGAAGCACATCTTAATCTAGAATATGATGGCATACTAGGGGAAGATTGTTGAATTTACAAACTATATTATACTTCTGCTCTAGGCTGCCTTTCTAACTCTGAGTGACAGCCTTTTTTATGTTGGACCCTAAGTAGCTTAAGTCTGGATACACTGGTCTAGCAAGAAAGAAAGATTATATGGAATGGATTCTCTGGGTTGTAAAGGATTGGGATTTAGAGGGGAGTTGTTCCTTTATGGGAAGTTTTTACTTATAGAAGCCTTTTCCAATTTGCTGACCCATTTTGTTAGAATGTAGCTTATATGATATAGTATATTTTCACAGAATACTCTGAAAGATAGACATTGTTGTCTTGGTTAATTTTATCATTATGTTGTCTCATTATAATACCCCAGATTTTATTTTAAACAACAAAACATAGGGTTAACTAGAATTACTAGTTCTTCTCTCTACAAATGGCCATTATCATCAATGAAAGACATTTGTGAATGCCCAAGAATATAGTTGAAACTAGAGATTGTCAGAGCTTAGGGAAAAAAATTACTTTGAGTTATCTAATCTAGCCCTTCTAATGAATTCACATCATTCTTACTAATATCTCATTTAATTAATTATCAAATATAGTGATTACGCTTTGGATATTTCCTTTGCCAGACATCTTTCCCGCCCAACTATTATTCCTAATTTATTCTTCATGTCTAACCTAAACTTTTCCTTCCTTAGTTTCAGGCCATTGCTCTTTTCTATACCATTTTCTGAGACTGAATAATTCCCCTAATTCATTTATATTGTTACCTTTAGAAGGTATTAAAGACTGAACATTTATCCCCAGAGTCTTCACTTTTCCAAACTACATAAATTTCAGTTCTCTTAATCCTTACTTCACTCTAACCCTGTCATACTAACAGTGCCGAGGTATTTTATCACACTCCTTGATATTTTCCATTCCAAGGGGATCACCTTACGAAGAGAGCTGCCCTATGGGGAGAGGAGTGCTGAAGAGTAAAATCTCATATAAACCACTAGAAGATGCCTAAGTGTTTATTTGATGTTGGTGTTGGTGATCATCTGGAGAGCATACCAGTGTAGTGTTTGCTTTGGCATATGTTAGGATATATGTGTATTTTAATGCTTTAATGTATTATGGCCATGTTGTAATTGAATGTCTATAAAGCAGCAGTTAAACGGGTTTTATAGACCTTGGAAGAGATCAGAATTCTCTAGCTCCCTCTCGTGGTAAAAGGAAATACTACTTTCGGGTTTTTCTAGATTTGTTTGTTTTGGCTTTAGTGAAGAGGAAGGCAAAGATGTGTAAGTTCTCAATATGTGAGCTTACATAGTGAATTCAAAAATTAAGAATGTTATATGTATGTGTGTGTACACACGCCCATACTCAGATATGAGAAATTCCTTTTCTTTTGTTCCTTAAAACCTCAAAAATGTTACTTTCTTACAATCATTTCATATATGCTTATTATTACACAGGTTAAAGGGAAGACAAATAAAACTATAATCTTAAGGTTTTGCATTCCAAAATAGATAAATAAAAGGGAGTGGGTTAAATATGAATTTTAAACCAAGTTTACAGGTATCTTTTACTTTGCCAATTACTAATGGATGTGGTTAGCATTTCTAACATATTTAATCAGATCTCCGAGTCTCCTACAACATATTAATTTTATCAGTTTTATGATTATTTTACTTTTATTTTACAATTATTATAGCATTTCTTCTGTGGTAGACACATTTCAGTTATTAAAGTCCTAAGTAAGTGGCAAATAGCTGAAGAGGAGACTGAACTGGTGTGCAAATGTGTTTGTGTGAATTGCCTATAGATTAAATTTTTACAGGTAGCAAAAAAATATGTTTTCTAGGAGACTACTAAAAGTAACCCTTCTGCCTTGAAATAGTTGATCTCTAGACAAGAACCAATGAAAAGTTGCTATTAATATGTCTTATATGGCAGTGCAGAAAGTGATTAAAATTAGACACCATTCCTAAGTTTGTTTTGTTTTGTTTTAGGCTATTCAGAAACTTGAGTAATGGTTAAGATAGTTTGCCTTTATGTTCAAATCACATTCTGATGAAAATATGCGGTCCTATTTAGTTATTCTGAGAACTCTAAGAATAAATTTGAGATCATGCTTTTTAATATTAAATATTGTCCTTTTTACCCCAAAAGGGATTACTGAATATTATACTAATTGGGGAATTGTAAGAGAAGGATGATATAGACGTAACAGAACAAAATGAACAAGGGTCAGTCACAGGTGAAATGAGTGAGAATATACAATGATCCAATATTAAATAGGAAACATAATTTTGACTAATTTTTCTTCTTTCTCCCCTACTTTAAAGAGATAATTATTTTTTAAAAAATAAGGAAATCAATTCACTTCTATTAAACTATGTGCTTCTTCCTTAAGATGTGTGAATAAAATTTTAATCTCAGCTATTTATTAATAATAATATTATTTTTTGAGATGGAGTCTCATTCTGTTGTCCACGCTAGAGTGCTGTGGCGTGATCTCAGGTCACCAAAACCTCCACCTTCTGGCTTCAAGTGATTCTCTTGCCTCAGCCTTCCTAGTAGCTGGGATTATAGGCGCCCACCTCCACTCCTGGCTAATTTTTGTGTTTTTAGCAGAGACAAGGTTTCACCATGTTGGCCAGGCTGGTCTTGAACTACTGACCTCAGGTGATCAACACGCCTTAGCCTCCCAAAGTGCTGGGATTACAGGGGTGAGCCACTGCGCCCAGCCATTAATATTAATTTTTAGTATTGACATTCCTACGAGCACCTGAAGATAAAATTTAACCAACCTACAGATCAAACCTCTTAATAGCAAAACATTTATGGATCTTGATAGGAATAATCTAATTTGTATCTATTTTTTAAAAATGATAATTTGATATAACATTTTTGAGATTTAACTATAATCAAGTTAGGCAATCTTACCTTGATTTCTTGATCTGTGTCAGATTTCTTAGATACTTGCTGGACCTAATTTTTTTGTTGTTCTTGTAAAGACCGTGCTTTCATGAGACAGATAAAATTGTAGATTTTTATAAAAATTCTAGAACATTCTTGTCTGAGTAGAAAAGTAGAAGATGACCTGTAGTTATACCTGTGCTATTTACTACTATGTATATTTCAGTTGATTTGGTCACCAAAAAGTTGTGATTGTTCTTGGGTATACATTCTTTGACTATTGATTTTAAGTTACTTGTATATATTTTCACAAAGCTCTCGGAAGTGTAGCTTTCTTCCTTAGGGATCTGCCTTTACTTGGTGATTGGGAAGAGGTTCATTCTATAATACTTATTTTTAAAACAAAATGTATTAATTAGCTTAATATTTTGTATTCTTTCTTTTAGCACTATTAGGGAAATTACAATGACCAGTTTTTTTAAATATTAAAGTTGATAGTATAATATGGAAATTATTTGCAGAAATTTAACTTGTGTAGTTATAAGAGAGTGTCAGGGTCTGTTGGGGTATCAGAATAGTTGTCAAAGTGTAGGATGGAAGAGAATTTCCTAGGAAACTACATCTGAGTACCTGGTAGGTATTTTATTTTAAATAAGGATTATTTTATTTATCATATAATTGAAACTGAAAGTAAGGCAGTTTATTTCTACCTTCTTTGCCTTCTTGCTCTGTATGTGCAAATGCTTTCATCTGTAAAGCAAACAGCTTTCTTAATTTTTCTAGAAAACACCAAGACAATTCAAGGAGCTCTTCTTGTGAAATCTTTTGCATGTTTGCTATCTCAAAAATAACAAATTTACTTAAATTTGATAGTATTAGTATTTTAAGTGTTTTCCCCCTAATTTGGATTCATTAAAATTCCCTATTTGTTTCGGATAAGATACATTAGAAGGAGCTAAACAGGGAAAACTTTTTACTGCTTTCAATTTGTTCCACAGATAAAATTTTAAATTGTAATATAATTCCTTGACTCTCAATATATTAATTTGGTTAGATATGTCCATTCAGTGTTAAGAGGCAATACATATAGCTTGTCTTACCAGCAGAAAAACATTTTTCAGCAATATAAGACGTCTCAGCTTTGTGTAATTGAGATAAAAAGGTATATGAAAGAATAATGACTTTGCCTAGCAAATGCAGAGAAATTTAGGACAAATGTTGGAAAAGCTGATATTTAATTCCAGCGCAGTTAGGAAGGCTAGGCTACTCCACTATCTAGATCTGGCAAAAATAAATAAGGACTAACTTGTGAAGCCACATAAATCATAAGCTTTCAGAGTGTTTACATTTTATCTAATGCTGGCCTTCTGTCAGCATTTTTGTTGCTTCTTACAGGCTTACATTATTTCTTACATTATTATATTTTGTTGTTTCTTTTTGTTTTTAAGAAGTTAAGGGAAATAGCTGAAATAGTGGTGATTTGGTAAATTCTGCCAGTTAAGTAATTGTGACACATTTCATAGTTTGCTTATGATTGTTACAGGGTGAGATACTGTATATTGAAATTATGGCTGTTACAGTATGAATCACTGTATAGAATATTGCAGAGGTCCTGGTCTAGGACTGCAGAAGCCACAACCTACATAAAAAGTTTCACAACTTTAAGTTTACTTTTCCTATCTAGAATAGGCAAAAATTGAGTTCTGTCTGATTTAGTTATAATGTTCTTTAAACTCTTACCCACGTTATCACTCATAATAATTCTAACATATTATATTTTTCAGTCCAAGTGATATAAGACCATGCTGGGTATGATTTTCAATATGTGGCAAAAATGTAAAATTAAGAAAAGATCTCTATGAAATTTTTTGCTCACTCTGCTAAATGAATTATTGAAATTCCAATAAAGAATTTTTTTAAAACCCTAAAAAGCAGTGTGGGTTTTATTTTTCCTTCAATTCTTTCAGCTCTCATAAATGTCTCCATGAAAGCTATATCTGCAGAGTTAGAAAAGAATATATTCTATAATATTTACCCGATCAGGAAGATTTTTAAAACGTGGCATCTTGATGTGAGATATTGACTGAAGTGGGCTGGCAGTTTTACTGGCCTGGCAGATGCAGCAGGTTTGCAGTAAATCCTTGTGGTAAAAAATCCCTGAGAAGTTTTTGATTAAGAAACTTTTACTATCCTTTTAAAATGAAATATGCTGGTCATTTTTAAATGATAAAAGCAGATATTTTATGTTACCTTCTAAAGTTTAGTTTCTGAAATATATTTTAATAAGTTTGGTTATATGAAATTTCCTGGATTTCCAACATGTTAACTTAAATTATCAGTTCATAGTCCAGCATATCCAGACAGCACATAAAAAGAAATTATGAAGTAAACATATTCAACAAAAATAATAAAATTTTATATTTTAAATCAGAAAACCTGCATACAGAGTAGTATGATTATTCTTTTATAAATGTTATCTGTTATTTAAAGCTATAATAATATAATAAACTATGCTGAGAGGTAAAATTAAAGAAAACGTATTTTAAAATATGTATTTATTTTTTTAAAGTACTTTTAAAAAACTAAAATCATGAGGTGGTTTTTAACAAGGCATTACAAGTTACATTTCGACTTAGAATCAGTATGGACAATGATTAATTTACAACATAATGTGAAAAGAGTGGCAAAATTTTATTGGGAAGATATGTTTAGAAATAATATTTTATATAAAAATTCACATTAAAGCTTATAATTTATTGAGAATTAAACTTTGAAGATGATGCCTAGCCCTTAAAAAAGCCGCATGTTCACTGAATATATTATCTCCTTCCTTGGATGCTTTATTAACTAGCTTATTACAAAAAAGGCCACATATGGCCTTCTTAAATTTCACATGAAAGCTAGTGTTTTGCATGAAAACTAGATTTTTTCCAAGTCTTATGTGATTATCTTTAAACTTTTTAATTTAATGAGGTAAGAGCAGAGGTTAAAAGAGATGTATGTTTCAAATTAATTCGTGGTTGCTGTTGAAGAATAGCTATGTGTCTATATATTCTGCCAAATTAAAGTTAATTTTTAAAAAAAATCCACAACGTCATATTAACAAAAACTACTCGTTAACTCACTAAGATTCTGTGTTCCGTTCCACAATTTCAAGAGAAGTAGCTAAAACAATCGGCATCATTCTTCACCTAGATAATGCTTTCTCTGCAGCTAATAGCCCCTTGTTCATCAAGGAAACGAATGTGCACAGAGGTGACATGTTCTTCACCCACTGCTCTTTGTTCTAGGGTCCCTCAGACTGATTATATCAGGCTCAGCACTGATAAATATCCCCCCAAACTTTAACACTATGTTAAATTGAGTTATGAGGTTTTAAGGGTACAGTTCTCTGGCTAAAGGTTGATTGTCTCTGAGAGATAAAGGAATCATGCTCAACGATAACAGAATCCTTACCATGGGATAATCCTGGTTATTGAACTCATAGCTCTCTTTACTTGGTTACTTGGTCGCTCTTTGTTGTTTTTTTCCCCCTTGGGGAATGACTGGGTACTAAATTTGTTTCACGACTCTTTACCAAAGATATTTTAGAAGCACCCACAACATTATAGCAGTTGAAAGAACGAGACAACTCAAGCAAATAGAATGGCTTCTTGAAATGTGCTGTCACTTAGGGTGTGCCAACTGCTAGATGCGAGAGGGACACAATTCTTATTTGCCCTTCTGGCAGCATGAATGAAGAAGGCGAGTTGCAGAATGCTTCCCTTCTCCTTTTCCCAACCTTCCAATGTCTCATGCATATGTTTAATCTGTTGGTTTGTTTGGTTTTGGTTTTTCTCTTTTGAGTTGTGACTTTTGGATTATGCTCTGATGGCAGAAATTTTAGACTTGCTGTTCAGGCAAAATTTTAAGCTGCAACCTTTGTTGGTGACAGTGATGGTGGCAGTTCTTTACACCAATCTGCAGTTCTGATCCAGCATGCCACTCCATAAATGCCTTTTTAATAGTAAAAACTACCAAATAATGGTAAATTTAAGCCTGTCCAATGAATTGTGAATACTTGACTTTTTCCCTTTCTCATATAAAATTTTTAAAACTTCGAAATTAAAAATAATTAATTAAGTGGAATTGATAATACCATAGAGAAAGACTTAAGTTTACCTGCATCCTAGGGAGTACCAGAGAAAGCACTCTATAGGGGGAGATGTTTAAACAAATGCATAAATACTACCATCCTACAAAAGATTTATTAGCCTGGCCTTCATTACCAACAACAGCAATCACTTACTTAGCACACAACTATGCTGAATACATGGCACCCTCTAAGGTGAATTAATAGTACCTACTTCCTATAATAAATTTATTGAATGCCTACCATGTGCTAGACATAGTATTTTATACACATTACCTCTAATCATCATTACTGCTGTGCATTGTAGGTATTATTATTCCCTTATCACAGATGAAGAAATTTGAGCATCAGAGAAATCAACCTGCTCAAGTGCCTCCACTAATAAGGGGGCAGAGGCGGGATTCAAACAAGTCTCTGCAGTTCCAAAACCCATGTTAGTTCTAGTATGCCACACTCCCTCACAGAAAAGGAAGTAACATTGGTTGTTACTCCTCCAGGTTTTTGTGTGCACTGCTAAAAGGAAAACAGAGACTCTGGAGTTACTTTAAAAAGCAGTAACACGTTAGTATTGGGTACCATGAATTGAGCACCTGCTCTGACAGGCATTGTGCTAGGCACTTATATAATTTCTTACAGTCATCTTTTAAGTCCAATATTAAAAAGGCAAAGCGCATTTAATTTCAAAATTTATACCTTTCCCACTACACCACATTGTCTTGCATTATTGTAGAGAAAGAGGACTCTAAGCACTGTCCAATAGAACTTTCTGTAGTGATGGAAATGGTATGTAATATTTGCATTTTCTAGTAGAGCGGCCACTAACATTTGTAACTATTGAGCACTTGAAATGTGGCTGGTAAAACTAAGAAACTAAACTTTGTAAAATTTAATTTTTTAGTTAATTGAAATATATCCTTAAATCACCATATGTAACAAGTGGCTACCAAATTGAAGAGCACAGCTCTAGAAAAATGGCTTCTTAACTAATAGTCAAGAGTACCTGAAAATAGTATTTCAGAAATTTCTTGAAAAACAGATGGAACGGAAGTTTGGTGGGCAAGGGAGAGTAGAAAGGAAGGCTTAGACATAGGCTGGTTGAGAAGGTCAGGGGTGCAACGTAGGTGAGTAGGCAGGAGAGCCCTCAAATAAATTTATGGGAGAAAGCGGAGAGAAAACAGGATATGGAGTGGAAG
This sequence comes from Sapajus apella, assembly GCF_009761245.1. NCBI lineage: Eukaryota > Metazoa > Chordata > Mammalia > Primates > Cebidae > Sapajus > Sapajus apella. The sequence continues at coordinate 6,537,745 of NW_022436952.1, read as the reverse complement.
AAAGGAAGTGACCTGGCAAAGTGCTTTGAAGAAGAGCATTAGCATCCATAGTTAATGGATTTGCACAGATTGAAAGGTAAATAAAAATCAGCACTTTTTTTTTTCAGTGTTCACCCACTGTAAATCATTACTTGACATTTTGATTGGTGGCTTTGGAGTAAGTTGTTTAAATGGTACTGAGATGTTTGTGTAGAATAGAAACTTACACTGCTGTCATCCTATAGAACTCACAGAGCTCCTGGGCCATAGAGCTGTAAGCTTCCTGGGGAGGGGGCTTTATTTATTCCTTCACAAGTATTCATTAAGCCATATAGACCCTCTTGTTTCAAGTCGGTGTCATATCTAATCTCTCTTAAGAGGTAGCTTTTCCAGCACATTAAAATATTTTTTCATTATAAAAGTATTTAAGCCCCTGATAAGTAATGCTGTCACTAATTTGTAGACTTTATAGCACTTTACACTTTAAAAACCTTGTTCAAGTGCATCACCGCATTTAACCCTCACAGCAGTCTTGTGACATGAGTAGTATCTTGTTTGACAGGTGAGGAAAGTGAGCATGAGATTCATCTGGGATCAGACATCTCACATGTAGCAGAGATGGAATCCAGACAAAAGCCAGGCAGTTGCAGAGTATGGGTTCTCTGATCACACTCTTGTCATTGTTGTTTCTCTGTATTTAACTCCCTCTGTGGTGATAAGTATGGACATCACGGTGAGTTGTAATACTTTCATATGTATCCATTTTTCTGATTAAGAAACAGAGGCATGACAGGGCACAGTGGCTCATGCCTGTAATCCTAGCATTTTGGGAGGCCGAGGCGGGCGGATCACTTGAGCTCAGGAGTTTGAGACCAGCCTGGGCAACATGAGGAAACCCCATCTCTACAAAAAAAATTTGTTTTAAAATATTAGCCAGGTGTGGTGGTGAGCACCTGTAGTCCCAGCTACTTGGGAGGCTGAGGGAGGATGGCTTGAGCCCAGGAGGTTGAGGCTGCAGGGATCTGAGATTGCACCACTGTGCTCCAGCCTGGGTGATAAGAGTGAGACCTTAGAAGAATGTTAGTAGTAGGCAATTAGCAAAATGCAGGTGGTGGGAGTCAAACATTCCAGGTATTTCAATGTATAAATTATAGGGAAAAGAAAGGGATAATGGGCAGCATGTAGATTAAAAGAGATTTTTAAAACATAATAAAATGTCTTATTTTTAAAACATAATAAAATGTCTTGCATGGGCAAAAATTTTTAAAAAAGAAATCAAGGTGCAGATGTATTGGAATCATGTCTGAAAACCGTGATTTATTTTCTGCCCTGTCACTTAGTCTCTTGAACTTTATGCCTTTCTGTAATGAAATTGACAGGAAGAATGTTCCATTAGCTTAATATTCAGTGTTCACTTTGAAAAATACATATTTAAAAATTTTTTAAATAAATAGCAGTTGTTGCTCTATAGTGTGTTGACCCTAGTGTCCCTTCTGAATGACCATAAACCTTCTGCCTATTCAGTTTTCTTATCAAGCTGGGCACAGTGGCTCACACCTGTAATCCCAGCACTTTGGGAGGCTGAAGTGGGCAGATGACCGGATATCAGGAGTTCAAGACCAGCCTGGCCAACATGGTGAAACCCTGTCTCTACTAAAAATACAAAAATTAGCCAGGCATGGTGGTGGGTGCCTGTAGTCCCAGCTACTCAGGATGCTGAGGCAGGAGAATCGCTTGAACCAGCAGGCAGAGGTTGCAGTGAGCCGAGGTTATTCCGCTGCACTCCAGCCTAGGTGACATAGAGAGAAAAAAAAAAAAAAAAACAAAAAAAACTTATCACACATCTTGTGGTTGTTCACTTAAAATGGTTTTTTAGAAAGAAAGCAATTTGGACTGGAGAGCTTTATAATAAATTCCTAGTATCCTGTAAATCTTGGTAATACTCAAGTTGTTCTGTGGTCATCAGAATTGAGAATAATTTAGAAAAAACAGTGGGAGAATTATTAGATATGTATTAATGTCCTGCTCTGAATTCTGATCCACAATCAACCTAGGAATTAAAACATTTAAAACATTTTTCAAACATAAAAGGAATGCACTTATAAGGTGAGCTACAATGTCCAAGCATTCTAATTTGATCTAGATAAGCCATTCAAAACAAAATCACTTCTTCACTTACAGGGATGCTGAATTATCAGAAAAAAATGTTCCAGTGAGAGACAACCTTGTACATGCTATTTCCAATCAATTCTGAAGCACCAGAAGTTTGAAGAGCCTGAGCTATTTGACATATAGAATTTCCCACAAGTTCTATAGTTCCTTTTGTTTTTATCATCTCTATTTCTGTAGCTTTGAAACAAATGAACTCATCAAGATTTCAAGAATAATATGAGGCAGGAAGATTTTGACAGGCATTTTAATTAGTCTGGCCCATATTAAAACAAACAAAATGTCTCCCCCCTTTATGGAGAGAGTTCTGGCAAAGAGCAGGATGTATGTACAAGGATGTTCATTACCAGGTTGTTTATAATAAAGGTCAAATTATTTATGCTTTACACCCGTGGAAGGATTACACAATGTTATAACATTAATATAACTATTTTTAAGTTTCCCCATATTCTACGTGGTTACAATGTGTAGATTTACATTGCTTGCACACAAAGATAATGATGATGATGTGTGTGTATAGTTTTGAAAATACGAAGTGTGTTTGTGTGAATTAATGAAAAATTTTCCCCTTAAAATGAAAGCTACTTACAGTATGAAGACTCTTTTGCTTGTAAATATCTAGTACAGCATTTTTGTCATGGAGTCTGAAATAGAAGAAAGTCAAAGTTTGGAAAAATATGCCTTGTTTTCCCTTCTGTAAAGATTACTCTACTAATGAATGCTTCTCTCTAGATTGCATACTTTGATAATCCTGGCCACTCCTATTTTTTATTTAACACCTATGGATTCTTATACAGCACATTATATCAGGAATTGAAATCCAAAATAAAATAAGTATACCACTAACTATCCAACATTAGATACTTCAGTAAATAAATCATGAAAATCTAAAATTTTGAAAAAAGAATTGAAATCCATAAACCAGCTTGGAGCATTTTCTGTAGGAAAACAGAAAGTTCTGACACTAATCTGTACCTTCATCCAACATTTATTGTGCCTGTTGTGTGTCAGACATAGCCAGGCACTGGAACTACAGCAGTGAATAAAACATGACCCTTATCTCCAAGAAGAGGCACACAGTCTAGTTGGAAAGACAATATTCAAACAGTAATTTGACTACTGAGTAGTAAGCACTAAAAATAAGGAGTATATATGGTGATATGAGAGCATGGTGGAAGGAGCAGTAACTGCACTTGGAAAGAAAACTGGAAACGAGGGAAAGCCTCTCTGAAGAAGTAATGCTTAATTATGTCTTAACAGAGCAATAGAAATTTATCAGGCTGACCATGGTTGGGTGGCAATAAGTGAAAATATTCAGTGTTGGGCAAAAGTATAGGAAGTGACCACATGCTGCCAGTGGATATATAGTTTGGTATAGTCAAAATTGTGAAAAATGTAACAAAAACCTTAAATTTAAATGCCCTTTGGACTTAGCAGTTCAACTTGTAGGGATGCAATTCAAGAAAATAAATATATACAATAACATTTAATGATGTCTATTGTAGATGTTTACAAAAATTAGAAACAGGAGAAATATCTGAGCTACTGCCATACAATGGAATATATGCAACCACTAAAAGTGGTGTTTGTAGAATAACATTTATATACAGATTATCGAAAGATACTCATAGTTTGTTAAGTGAAAAAATAAGGTTATAAGACAGTACATATAGTAAGCTCCCACTTTTTGAAATGTATGTATACGTGTACAAAAAAAAGACTATAATGCTCTTTGCCAAAATATATAATTTTTATAATTAAAAATAAGCAATGAAAGTTACTTTTCATAAAGCTTGAAAATAATACAGCTCCTAGAACATCAAGTAATTAGAAACAACCTAAATGTCTAATTACATGGGATTGGTTTAATAAATTATAGTACATCCATATGATAGAATGCAGCACAACCATTAAAAATCATGTTGTCAGTAGAGGAGTCATTATTGTCATAGGAAAATGTTCATAATATATTAAAGGGAAAAGGGAGGATACAAAACAGTGTGGAAATGACATGCCAAAATGTTAATAGTGGGTTTTTCTGTGTTATAAGATTATGGGTTGCTTTTTTTCCCTTTTGTGCATTTCTGTATTTCCTAAGTTTGCTGTTTGAACATGTTACTTTTTAAAATGAAAGGTCATTGGTTGTTTTTGTTTTTTCAAATGAATGTGCTAGAAGTTGTGACATTAAATAAGTGTTAAGTGTTAAGAGCTCAGGATATGATAGTCCATAATAACATGAGTACATGTCCGGAGCAAACAGCAGGCACAGCATGTGTTTGTAAAGGTCGAGATGTCCCTTAAAATATGCCACCCAGACCTAGGAAGACTCTCTGATCCATCTCTGGAGCAGTGTTAAGAGCAGTAGCTGGTTGGGCACTGTGGCTCATGACTGTAAACACTTTGGGAAGCCGAGGTGGGCAGATCACAGGGTTAGGAGTTCGAGACCATCCTGACCAACACGGTAAGACCGTGTCTCTACTAAAAATACAAAAATTAGCTCGTTGTAGTGGCGCGCACCTGTAATCCTAGCTACTCAGGAGGCTGAGGCAGGAGAATCACTGGAGCCTGGGAGGTGGCGGTTGCAGCCAGGCGACAGAGCCAGACTCTGTCTCAAAAAAAAAAAAAAAAAAAAAAAAAGATCAATAGTCAGTCTCAACACCGTGATCTATTTGAAACCTGCCCCCACTCAGCATCGTTCCTCTTATCCCCCTTTTTCATCCAGGGCTTCCTATGAATCTTGCTCTTTATTATGATCTTTTTTGAAGGTAATGCTAATGTTTGATTCAACTTTGTGTTCTCACTCTTTTAGCCTCTAGGATCTGGCATGGTACTTTTCACATAGAAATGCTCAACAAATGCATGTATTCTTATATAAATACATATTACTAGTAAATGCTTGTTAAATAAATTGGAAAAATAAATAAATTTAAAGGTAAAGATCACAATGCTTTCTATCATAATGCCTTGGATTTTGTGTCCTGTTTGCCCAGAGCAGCCCATTTAACTAACATTTTCAAGGATCACTTTCTAATGATCTAAGTGAGAAACTTTTCTTTGGTTTTAATTGTTGAGTTTCCATAATCCATTAAATATAATTTGGACTCTGTGAATAAAATTTCATGTGTATTTTCCAGTCTTAAAAATACATTAGCTATGCTGGAGTTCATCTGCCATTTCTCTGTTCAGTGACTGATACAGTCTTCTGAGGTTTTACTGCAATTCGTCCACATTAACTTGGCTTCTTTTTCTCTTGCTTTTTTTTTTCACTCTTGTCTGAAAACTTAGCTATTTTACTATCTCCCTCTTTCAAGTTGTAACATGCTCTGCTAATTGTCTACCAGTGTTCATGCTACCTTGTATTTCTTTTTCTTTTTCTTTCTTTTTTTTTTTTTTTTGTTTTTTGTTTTTTTAGACAGAGTATCACTCTGTTGCCAGGTTGGAGTGCAGTGGCATAATCTCAGTTCACTGCAACCTCAGCCTCCTGGGTCAATTGATTCTCCTGCCTCAGCCTCCCAAGTAGCTGGAAATACAGGCACATGCCACCACGCCTAGCTAATTTTTGTATTTTTAGTAGAGATGGGTTTTTGTCATGTTTTCCAGGCTGGTCTCAAACTCCTGATCTCAGGTGATCTGCCTGCCTCCGCCTCCCAAAGTGCTAGGATTACAGGCATGAGCCACTGTGCCCAGCCATTCTACCTTATTTCTTACTTGTAGAACCCCCTTTTCACAGGGACTATGTATCCAGCTGAAAAGTACAGCTTAGTGCAGGTTTGTCTAATAAGAACATGAGACACAGTTCTAACATCAAGGTGTAAAGTGAAGTCACTAGAAGAATTGTCTCTCCAAAATAAAAAAGTTGAGAAAGCCCTTTGCCCCTCCTGTCTTCATCTTTGCTTTTATTCTGTCACCTTCCTCCTGCCTGTAATATAGACTTGCTGCCTAGAGATATAGCAGCCACTTGCTCAGCGATACTGTGTCTTACCCATGGCAACAATCAATAAGCAGCAAAGCTAGAAGAACATAAATATCCAGTCCGCTGTTTCTATTATACCTTGAGTATAATTGTCAATGAATTTCCTTTTATTGCAGATTCTAGTAATTTTCCCCACCCCCAAATGAACCACATATCAAACAAAATGGGTCTAAATATATATGCATACACAAACATGCATAATATAATTCAGCAAACATTTCAGTCTCTTACTGTGCAAGCTCTGTGCTAAGAAATAAAGAGGAGAGCAAGAGTATCCCTGCCCTCTGGTGGCTTACAAATAGATTTATGTGCAAAAGTAAAAAAGGTAGAATATGCTAATTTTATAATGTAGTAAAAGAACAAAGTAATGTAAGATCCATCTTGAATGGGAAATTCTACAAAAACTTTAAGAAGGAAGTGGGCTTTGAAGTCAGCAGTTAAAAATGAAGGAAGGTCAGCAGCTAAAAATGAAAGAAAGATAATGCCAGGCAGATAATGAATCATGAGCAAAGATACGAAAGGGGACATTCAAAGGGGTTTCTTGGGTGCAGTTCGGTAGTAGGTTGTGGCTAAAGCATAGACTGTACAGGTAGGAACAGGAGAACATAAAACTGGAAGAATAATTTGGGTATAGATTGTAAAGATTATGTTCAACTTTTATTTTGAAGGTGATAGGCAGCTGTGAAGTTTTGTTTTTTTTTTATTCACAGATTGACTTAGGTTTATATTTGGGGAGGAAAAGATGATTAGAGAGGATTAAGAGATGCTTGCCATGGTGTTGGTGAGCACTGGTGGAGACTTTTCAATGTCAGTGGACCTTTCAATGGAGAGAGATGGACTGGAGAGAGCATTTTATCTTTTAAAATAATGAAACAGAAGGATGAGCTGATAATAAAAGATCATTGTGGAATATTGTTCATTGAAAATCTTTTAAAATAGGGTGGCAAACTATCTCTCTATCTTGACCAAATTGCATATTTATATCTAGAAAGGTAGGGAATTGGCCCAAATGATTTATTGAGGTCATTCTTCGCTTTTGGATAATTAGAAAATATATGCAAATGGGTAGTTCCTTCTATACTCCGGTGGGATTCTTGGTTAGCTAACTGTTGCTTGTTTCTTTCCATTCTGTTGGAGACCACTAGCCATGTTACTGATTAGTATCACATCCTCTAAAAATGCTGGAGAAGTTCTGGGACCTCACATGCTAAGGTGCTTATTATCTGGATGCCTGTCATTGGTTTGGGTGGCCTGGAAACAGATTTCCATGAGAAACAGAAGCATTTGACTTGTAATATGTTCAATAATCACTGCCTTCTGCTGCTTCTGGGCCAGCATAACAGTTGAATGAGAGTTTCGAAGTAGCTAGGAATTTTATTGATCATTGTTCTTTTAATTACCACTGTTATTGATAACAATAAATTCTTTTTCTTTTAAAAAAAAAAAAAATTGATAGGGGTAGAGATCGGATCTCACTGTGCTGCCCAGGCTCGTCTCAAACTCCTAGGCTCAAACAATCCTTCTGCCTCAGCCTCCCAAAGCACTGGAATTACAGGCATGAGCCAACACACCCAGCCAAGAAATGCTTTCTCTTTTGATAAAAACTTGTATTTTTTTTTTCTCTCTGATTGCATTTTCTTTGCCTTGGTAAGATTTTTAAGAGAAACTTCTTTTTTTATGCTGCAGCAACCATTCGTATTTTTAGGAGTTACAAAGTTCAAGTCAAATAATTTACTTTTTATTTAACATTTATAAGTGTGCTGGGCACTGTGAGTTTCTACCATGTTGCAGGTTTTTATAGCAACTTATTTCCAGGAGAGTAAAGAAAAAATTTACTTTCGAAAGGCATCCTTGTCTAGCAATATCAGTTTAATCTTAAGGTAATATTACTGATTTGTTGTACCTCCCAGAATAGACTTAGGGGCTTTTTCGGGTATACAGAGAACCAGTAAGATCATTTAATTAATACTTAAGGCTGAGTTTTTCCTGATGACACGTTCTTGAATTGTTACTCTGTTATTTGTGGTTCATGAGAGACTGTTTCTTGTTAATAATAGATTTCATTAATAGGAAACTAATCCTTTTTTCCTTTTGGCATCATTTTTATTCCTGGGTTATCTTGCATGCCTTTGGATCTCTTGCCTCATGAAATATCCTGGTAATTTTGTTTCTCAGGTTTTGTTTAACCTGTTGATTACTAAGAGTCTATGAGATTATTTGTCCATTTAATAGTTATCATATTGGTTATCAGATAATAGATATTTTAGATACTTGCTCATAAACTTTCTTATCAAGCCTTCAACTTTTTTATTAAAAGCGAGGAGTCATCTCAAAAACAATACTGTACTCAGAATTTTATTCATTCATTTGTTTGTTCATTTATTTTTTGAGACACTGTCTCGCCCTGTCACCCAGGCTGGAATGCAGTGGTGTGATCATGGCTCACTGCAACCTCAAGCTCCCAGGCTCAGGTGATCCTCCCACCTCAGCCTCCTGAGTAGCAGGGATTACAGGCTCATGCCACCACACCCAGCTAATTTTTGTATTTTTTATAGAAATAAGGTTTCACCATGTTGCCCAGACTGGTCTCAAACTCCTGGGTTCCAGTGATCTGCCTACCTTGGCCTCCAAGGTGCTGGAATTACAGGTGTGTGCCACCATGCCTGGCCCAGAATTTTAATATTACTATCCCAATCAAGCTGTGGAGCAACGTCATTGACTACCATGATCTACTGCTGTTTCTTATGTTCAGAATACTCTGATGTAAAAAATAATTGGCGTCTTCAAGTTTGTCATTATTTTTCCAGTTGGAAAAAGGCTTCTCCAATTCTTTCTTTTTTAAACTAGAGATAGAATCTCTCTGTGTTGCCCAGGCTGGTCCCAACCCCTATTCTTTTACATTAATTTAAATGTCATGCTAGAAGCTCTAATTAAATTGTCAGTTCCAGGATTATGGAAAGGGTGTGGCAGGTGAAGATTTGTCCCAAAAAGGATTACTCTGGAGGTGAGAGGACCTTGGGATTTATGGCTGAAGTCCTTCTACAGTGTACCTTTGAATCTGTAGGGGACTAGAAACAACTGGGATGCAGCTTCAGTTTCATACTCCTAATCACTTCCTTTTGCCATTCCAGTCTGTTTCTTCTATTTTGTTCACTCTCTCAGAGAACCATCAACAGCAAAGCCCTAAACCTCATGTATTCTAGAGAATTTTTATCAAAAAGTTATTATTACTGCTATGTGTACTTCTTTAAGGTTCTTTCTCCTTTTTGTTTCCACTTCAAGATGGTTATTTACATTAAGTTGGGAATTCTCAAGCCTTTGAATAAATTGAAGCTAATAATAGAAACCTTAATATTTAAGAAATCAAGTACTTTCTTTTTCCCCAAAGCAAGGTCTTTCTCTGTCTTTCCCAGGCTGGAGTGCAGTGGTCCATTCATGAGTCAGTGAGCCTCAACCTCTCATGTTCCAAGCAATCCAACCACCTCAGCCTCCGGAGTAGCTGGGATTATAGGTTCATGCCATGCCTGACTGATTTTTAAATTTTTTGTAGAGATGGAGTCTCTCTATGTTGCCCAGGCTGGTCTCGAACTCCTGACCTCAGGCAATCCTCCTGCCTTGACCTCCCAAAGTGCTGGAATTATAGATGTGAGCCACCACACCCAGCCACAGAAAGCAAAGATTTTTAAAAGGACAGTTACGAGAACAAATACAACCATTTGTATTATACCCACATTATTCCAAACCCTAATTGTGATGGTGGTGACAGCAAATTGTATAAGTAGCTTAGTGTGTCAGAAAAGCCAAGTAAGTGAAAATATCAGTCTTGATGTAATTATAAGTGAGACCTCTTAAGTGGGCTACCCGGCATGAAATCAAAGTGAGCCAGCCTCCTGCTTTGGGTATAAGATAATTGCCATCTGAGGTCAAAAAGAAATGATGTTCTTGATATAGTATTGCACCATTAGGTGTATTATTGAATTTGGGTTGGTGAGAGTAGAGCTTTTGTCTGAAACATCTGTTTGCTGTCAGGGCAGCATGGCAAAAGGGATGGACCAGTGGTCTATTTCAATATGGCAATTCCTACCTAAAGAATGTGGAAACATGAATGCCCTCTTAGGGGCTTCTGAATTATGGTGCTGTACATGAAATCTAAAAATCACTGGTTTTGTTCATGTGTCATAATGAAAGTTTATTTGCACTTCTCTGGTGCCTTTAAGTCTTTTTACAGTATTATGCTTCCTAAACCTTTCTTTTTATTGATACTTGTATTTTGCATTATTTTTCTCTCAGACCTGTTAATTGCATTTTTTTCTTGATTGAACTCCATTTTATTTTATTCTTGAAATACTTTAGTTTCTACCTCTACCCTTTGATTCTTTCTGTTTTTGCTGAGTTGTATAATGCCTTCTAACTTAATGTCTCATGAGAGTTGAATAATTTGTTCTAGTTTCTGTCATTAATAAGCATAAAACACATATGCATCCTGAAAAACTCAACTAGATTCTTATTTTAATTATTTCAGATCTTGAAGAGATCTGAAGTTACTTCAGTTCCTTTTGTTTACAGATAAAGATACTAAGATGTAGAAATGTTAAATAACTTGCCTATTGTCATTTGTTTTCAAGTTTTATTTAACTTCTGGTACATAAAAATTATTCATATCCAAGTATATTTGTTTCAAAAGAAAATGTTTATGAACATTTTATATGACTAGCTTACTAGTCTAAGTATAGAATTATATTTTGCTCGTTCAAACCTTTGAGCACTTTTATTTCTTCATCTTTAAAATTGTTCCTATTATATAACTTGATTTCTTAATTTAATTCAATTTAAAAAATGTTTAATGCCATATTTGTGATGGTTCTACTTCTTTCTTTCTTTCTTTCTTTTTGAAAGAAAGAAAGAGAAAGAGAAAGGGGAAGAGAGAACAGGAGTCTTGCTCTATTGCCCAGGCTGGAATGCAATCTAAAAATAGGTATTAAAAACCTCTTTTATGCCGATAATTGTGCTTAACAGCAGAGACAGGAAGGAATAAGGGAAGAAAATAAACAAACAGCCAACCAATATTTCATTTAAGTCTGTGAAATGCCATGCAAATGCTGAAGAGTGATTTACTTCCAATTATGTGGTCACTTTCAAAATAGGTGTCGTATGATACTGAGAAAAATGTATGTTCTGTGGACCTGGGCTGAAGAATTCTATAAATATTCACAGAGTTTACTTGTTTCAGGTCTGAGTTCAAATCATAGATGTCCCTGTTAATTTTCTAACTCGTTGATCTGTTGAATATTAACAATGTGGTGGCAAAGTCTCCTGCTATTATTGTGCGGGAGTCCAAGTCTCTTTATAAGTCATAAAGAACTTGTCTTATATATCTGGGTGTTCCTATATTGGGTGCATATATATTTATGATCATTGACTCTTATTGTTATGTTGATCCTTTTACCATTATGTAATGTCCTTCTTTGTTTCTTTTAGTCTTTGTTACTATTAAAATCTATTTTGTCAAAGTCGAAAGTTACAACTCCTGTTTTCTTTTTTCTTTTTTTTTTTTTTTGCTCTCCATTTGATTGGTAAGTCTTCCACCAACCCTTTGTTTTGAGTCTGTGTGTGTCCTTGCTTATAAGTTGGATCTGGATATAGTGAACCAGTGGGTTTTGACTTTTTATTCAATTTGCCTGTCTGTGTCTTTGGGGCATTTAATCCATTTAAATTTAGGATTAATATTGATATTTGTGAGTTTAATATTGTCATTTAATGCTAGCTGGCTATTTTGCCCATTAGTTGATATAGATTCTTCATCATGGAGATACTCTTTACCTTTTGGTAAGTTTTTGGGATGGCTGATACTGGTTGTTCCTTTCTGTGTATAGTGCTTCTTTCAGAAGCTCTTGTAAAGCAGGCCTGCTGGTGATGAAATCTCTGAGTGCTTCCTTGTTTGTGAAAAAATTTTATTTTTCCTTCATTTATGAAGCTTAATTTGGCTGGATATGAGATTCTGGGTTGAAAATTCTTTTCTTTGAGGATATTGAATATTGACCCCCACCCTCTTCTAGTTTGTAGGGTTTCAGCTGAGAGATCTGCTGTGAGTCTGATAGGCTTCCCTTTATGGGTAACCTGACCTTTCTGTCTAGCTGCCCTTAGAATTTTCTCCTTTATTTCAACCCTGGTGAATCTAATGATTATGTGCCTTGGGGTTGCTCTACTTGAGGAATATCTTTGTGGTGTTCTCTGTATTACCTGAAGTTGAGTATTTTCCTGCCTTACTAGGTTAGGAAAGTTTTCCTGAATAATATCCTGAAGAATATTTTCCAGCTTGGATTCATTCTCTTCATGACATTCAGGTACACCTATCAAACGTAAATTAGGTCTTTTCACATAGTCCCATATTTCTTGGAGACTTTGCTCATTCCTTTTTACTCTTTCTTCTCTAATCTTGTCTTCTCATTTCACTTCATTAAGTTGGTCTTCGACCTCTGATATCCTTTCTTCTGCTTGATCAATTTGACTGTTAAAACATGTGCATAATTCGCGGAGTTCTCGTATTGTATTCCTCAGTTCCATTAATTCACTTATATTCCTCTCTAGATTGTCTATTCTCATTAGGATTTCGTCAAACCTTTTTCAAGGTTCTTAGTTTCTTTACATTGGGCTAGAACATGTTCTTTTAACTCACAGAAGTTTCTTATTATCCACCTTCTGAAGCCTAAATCTGTTAATGGAACGCACTCGTTCTCCATCAGGCCTTGTTCCCTTGTTGATGAGGAACTGTGATCCCCTGTAGAGGGAGAGGCATTCTGATTTTGGGTATTCTCAGCCTTTTTACGCTGGTTTCTTCCCATCATTGTAAATTTATCCACCTGTCGTCTTTGTAATTACCAACTTTCAAATTAGGTCTCTGAGTGGACGTCCACCTTGTTGATTCCCAGCGCCAGAATCTGAGCAACCCACTGCGCCAGCCAAAACAGTGGCATTAAGATTCGTGGTACTTTTCTGCCCTGGAGTTTCTGGTCTGGCTTCCTTCTTGAGTCCCTTTTTCAATCAGCTGAATAGGCGACTCTGCCTTCCCAGAGCTCCAAACGCAGACAAAAAGGGGACCCAGTCCCGTTTACTCTGCACCAAGAACCGCCGTGCTGGGGCGCCGGCAAAACCGCTGCGCCGGTCACAAGAGTCACGCTGGCGACCCTTGGGGCTCCTCCGTTGTGAATCTCCTGGTCCGTGAGCAACAAAAATTCGTCTGAAAGTGTGGTGTCCTCTCGTCCTCTGTGCTTTCACTGGCAGCTACAATTCTGAGTTGCTAGTAATCAGCCATCTTGGATCTCTCCCCCTGTGATGGTTCTACTTCTGATTGGGACTTGATGTCTAAAAAGGAAATGGTCAACTGATCATCATTTAAGATTAGTCTTTATTTGTGTTCATCATTCTTTTTTTTTTTTTGAGACAGAGTTTTTTTTTGAGACAGAGTCTCGCTCCATCACCAGGCACCACACTGGAGTGCAGTGGTGCAATCTTGGCTCACTGCAACCTCCACCTCTCAGGTTCAAGCAATTCTCCTACCTCAGCCTCTTGAGTAGCTGGGACTCCAGGCACATACCACCACACCCAGCTAATTTTTGTATTTTCAATAAAGACGGTGTTTCACTATTTTGGCCAGGATGGTATCAATCTCTTGACCTAGTGATCCACCCTCCTCGGCCTCCCAAAATGCTGGGATTACAGGCATGAGTCACCACACCTGGCCAGTGTTCATCATTCTATCAACATTGAGATAATTTTTTGCCACAATTATCATACAAAGGATTGGTGATTTTTTCATAGGTTAATTTCCAGTGGGAGTCCTTTCTCTTCATTCAGCCTTGTCAACAGATGAATGCCCATGCACATCCGTCTGAACATAGAGTCAAGGATCATCATTCAGCATGGCTCGGAGAGGCTGGCACCTTTCGCTCCTACATGAGCAGCTGGGTCTCAGATTGTCATGGCCAGGATGTGACTGTCAGCCCTGCCCACAATCCAGGGACTGAGTACCTGTTACATGTTGGATGTGATAAGGAAGAAGATGAAGGATCAGATTGGGATTTTTTTTTCCACAAAGGCTACTAGGAGAGATGAGACCTGTAGGCAAATAAGAATGGTATAAAAGAAACAGTGATAGATACCATAAGGAAGATGTAGTTTTGGTGTTATGAAAGTTGGGGAAAGAGAGAGCTCATTTTTAGCTGTCTGATCAATAGCTCATCTTAGTGTGGTGGCCTCTGTCATGTGAACATTCTTTTGAGGTTCATATTCAAATGAACATTAGGTGAACTATCTGCCAATTGCTTTGACTATTCTTCATCCATTCATTTATCATTGAGAACCTACTATGTGCAAGACCTTAGACTAGTAATGGGGACACAGAGATGAAGCTGGCAAAACCCCTAGCCACCTATAGCTTATATTTTACTGTGGCCAGTATGTAATATAATGTCAAGCCATGGTAAATGGTCTGAAACTAAACACAACAAAAAAAGACTGAAAGGCAGAGAAAGAGTGACTAAAAAGGGTGACAGTAGGTCTCTTTGAGAACAGGGTGATCAGAGGAGGCCTCTGAGCAGAGACCTGAATGAAGTGAGAGATCAAGCCATGGATTGATCTAAGGGAGGAGCATTCTAGGCACAGGGGATAGCAGATGCAAGGGCTCTGAGGTAGAACCCATCTTGGAGTGTTCAGGGAATAATCAAGAAATCTGTGTGGCTAGAGCCAAATCTATGTGGCTAGAGTGAGCAGAGTGTTAGGAAATAAGGTTGAAGAGACAGAAAGGACTAAGTCTCAACTGAAAGGCCTTAATTTAAGCCATAGTAAGATATTTAGATTTTATTTTGCATATCATGGGAAGCAACTAGTGAGTTTTAAGTAAGAGATTAGCATGATATAACTTACATTTCTAAAAGAGTTCTCTAATTACTCTTTGTAGAATTGATTTTAAGGGGGATAGGAGTAGAAGAGGGGAGAGACTAGGGTGAGGTATACTGGATGATCCATAGGAGTGGGAAGAAAATGTTAACATACATGTATATATAGGTTGATCCCTTATCCAAAATGCTTGCGACCAGATGTGTTTTGGATTTCAGATTTTGGAATATTTGCATATACCTAAAGAAATATCTTGTGGGTGGGACCCAAGTCTATACATGAAATTCGCTTGTTTCATATATGCTTTATATACATATTCTGAAGGTAACTTTATATAATATTTTAAATAATTTTGTACATAAAACAAAGTTTATGTTAAGTACTTATGTGTGGAAGTTTCCACTTGTGGCATCATATCAGTGCTCAAAAAGTTTCAGGTTTTGGAGCATTTTGAATCTCGGACTTTTGGATTACAGATGCTCAACCTGAATATGAGAAAGAAATTAAGCTTTTGTAATATTAATGAATTATTAGTATCATATATAAGATCTGTAAATGTGTATACACTGTATATGGATAGTTGTGTCTAATTAAAATTTACAGTTGGGGAAATCAATTTTAAAAAGTTTGAAAACCACTGTTCTACATGAGAGATGATGCTGGCTGTTCATTGGCTTCCAATATCTTTTCTTTGGAAATTGTCATAATTATATTTTTGTGCTTTTATTCTTTTTCTTATCACTGTGTAGCAGTGGTTCTTCATTGCCATAAAAATGAGCATGCACAGGGAAGCACGCATGCACATTTGCATATAATTTCAGAGTGTTCACAGATACCACATTAAGAATCTTGACCGTAGAGGATCATTTCAGGGCATGCCCAACCCCAGGGATATAACATGTATTCTTTTTTTCTGAATATTCCAGCATTTCTATCCGTTTTTGTCAATCCTAAAATTATTATGAGTACAAATTTTTTATTTACTTCTTAAACCTGAAATTCTGACTTGAAAGTGAGGGCAGTTTCTTTTAGTTATATTTTGCTGTCCATCCATTTGTCATTGAACTGTCTTGAGGCTTAGAACAATAATGCCAAATCTAGTATTTCTCTCATAGAATAGGCATCCTATTTCTCTCTGTTTCCTGGAATGTTGCCTGGGTGTCAATATTAATATATTTGACAAAGGTCCTTATGATAGCCAAACAGGAATTAGGAGCAATGTTTTTATAATTGATGATGCGTTTTTAACTCAGATCTCAGCCATCTGGCTATGTGTTGCTTTCCTCAAAGAAACTGACATTCCTATGTACTTTCATGGTTATACTTCAGGCTTTGGGTAGAAGTGGGAGTTGAGATCAGGCATTTTTGAAGTATTCCTCGGAGTCTTCTATAATTTTTGTACTTTTCTAAGTGAAGAAATATAACAGATTTTACCTACCTTTTAGAAACTACCTAATGGCCCAACATTCTAGAAACCTTCCAGTCTATTTTGTTATGTCTGTCCAACCATAGCTACAATTGACATCATAAAATGTTAATCTTTTAGAGATTTGCCTCAGAGTACACTGTGATAATTTCCTACTTAAAGAGTTCAGCCACCTACTTTTTTTTTCCTCACTGTTTGCTGAGGCCTTTGGTTTCAAAGTATAATTAAAACTAACTGCCGATGATAAAATTCAAATAGCAGGTCCACTGTGATGGTCAGATGAAGGACTACTTTTTTCTTTCAATGTTGTTGGATTTTTGTAAGAGACGACCACAAGAAGCTCCACTAAAATAAGCAGGTGATTTGACTTCATAGGTGTTTTCTTTACAAATCTTTTGTCTCTTCTACCTATAAAGCCTGATAATGTTTGGAGGCAGTAGTGATATGATGCAAAAATGATATAAAGGAAAATCGACTGTCATTTTGTTTCTGAGAGAACATGATGCCCATGGATATAAACTGAGAAGAATCTCTTCTTTGTTTATTCCTTGCTGTTTAACTTTTTGCAATTCATCTTTCTTTTTCAACAGTCTAAGACAAGATAATGAAAACTCTCTGTGGTTTCAGTTTATTCCTTTTAAAAATTAACTTGAGATAGAGATGAATACTCACAAATTCATTTTTTAAAGTCAACTCATATAGTTTCCATCAACCTGAGTTTTGCTTTTAAATCACATATTTTATTTTAAAAAAACGTATCCCATTATTTAAACTTTGTTATTAAAGTCTTTGCTTGGGATTTGTTGTACTAAACTTAGCAGACATCCCCCATCTCCCCACCATCACACACATAGTCCCTTTAAAAAATACAATCCCCTATAGTTTAAATAGATTATACTAACTCTATTGATATTGCCGGTGTCTGCTTTATAACCTGAGGTTTTTAAATTATTAGGAAAGAGTCTGAATCATAATAGATTGATGCTAAGCAGTCAGATAATTTCAGAACCTTGTGGGAACTTTCTAGTTTCCACTCTTTTATCTCCTCAGAAGACTTTTTCTTGAAAGACAGGGATTAGTGACGACTTTCTAATGCAGAGTTAATCTTTAGTTTTTTTGTTTAAAAATGACACTTTGAACATGTAGCACATAATGCATTTGAAGGTCTGTTGCCAAGCAGCTTAAAACCTAGGGGGCATTGTTGAATTTGAAGGAATAGTGGGTTCAGGGAAGGGACCAAAAGAAAACTTGAGAAAAATAGAGTAAGACTGAAAGTGTTCTATGATAATTAGAATAAAAATTGGATATCAGAACTTCACGGGTCAACTTCTGTTCACACATTTAGCTTTCACCTTGCAAAGAAAGGGATGTATCAGGTAATTAGGTCAAATCAATGATTATATATCTTTTACTCAAGTGGAAGGGACTGTAATTGTGATGAAATTTGTCTGAAGGGGAACGCATGGGGAATCTTGTCAAAGGTCATGAGTTCAAAGGGGAAATTAAGTTCAAGGTTTGGTTCCTGTTCACACCCCCACCACCACCACCACCAACAGTACATAACAAGAAACGAATAAACCCATATTTCTATAAACAAGTTGGTTTATCATTTTGGAATAAGAATAATTTTTCTCATTCACATCCCTTTAGGAATATAGAATTGAAGTAGTTATACCTTCTTAATGGAGCATTTTCTCCTGACATAGACAGAAAGAAAATATCTAGCATTATATTCCTGGCTTGTTGGGTTTCTGCTGCTTTGTTACTGATCACACAGAAGACACCAAGCTGCATGGAATGCAAATAAACAGCTCACCTCCAAGATATCATATGGCCAAGTACTCTTAATCCAAATTCCTGACTTGTTGACAGAATAACAACAAAATGTTATAAGTTTAAGATTGGAGGCAATGAGGAGACAGCTAAGAAAGTTGTTTGGGGATCTCTCTCTCCCTTTTCCTGAATTCAGTTTCCCCTTAAATTTGACAAAGTGGAGCAAAAATTCACCCTTGTCTTGGTCATTCTTCTGAAACAAAGGGTCTATTCTCTCTTTTAATGTATGTAGAACTTCCATGAAGGTTGACCGTAAGCTCTTGCATGAGATGAGAAAAGAAATAGCCCTCAAATCTTTTCTTTACCCTGGTATTATTTTTAAGGACAAACAATAAGAACATAGTTTCACATAGTAGTATAGAAACCCTTGCTGACGAGACACAGCCTTTAAGACCCAATGGCCTTTAAACATTCTGGATTCCATGTCATCTTAATACATTCTTTTCTTTAAGTTTGTCCTAATAAGTGTTTTAAGAAAGAGAAGTATGTGCAAGAAAACAAATTGCATAATTCCTTAAAGCAAATCAAGAAAGTTCTTGCAGATATTTTTTTAAAATTTTACACCCAATCAGATATTACCCTTGCACTTCATATAGTGACACTATTACTGATTGAAAAACAAGAAACATAACTAGTAAAAGGAAAACTGGGAATCTGTTTTCTCTACAGTAGAGTTTGTGTGTTTGGTATGTAACCACACATGCACTGGAGCCCAAACTGGGCTAATGGCTAAAATCGTATTTTAATGTTAAATGTGATTCATGTAACAGAATACAGAAGTATTTCACATATAAGCACAAGTAGCCAAACCCCAGATGTTGTGTCTTCCTTAGAAAGATTTTTGTAGAAATAGACTCTTGCCATAAATAGGACAAGAAAGCATTTGATGAAAGTCTACCCATATTTTTGCTCATGATTTTCCTTGTATTTATCATGGCTGGTGCTTGGATAGGCTTATTATCCTGGGGTTTCTTCTTGAACAGCTCTATCTTTTTGTGTCAGAACGTATGTGATTTCTGTCTGTAAACTCTAAAGTACTTGCCGAATTTTAACAGAAAAATAATCTCTGACACAGATCGTGATTGATAAACTATTTTGGAATAACCAGGCCCATGAGTGAAGATCCTAGGAGGCAGGTGCCTCGCTTAACTGGATGGGTTTGAGGGAGAGGAATTAAAGGGCAGGGGCAGTTCACACTTTGGTTAAACTCCAGCAACTAAAATTTCTACCATGGTAAAATTTAAAAATTCAAGGACTAGCACTGCCATGATAATGACCTTTGGGGGCAGATAGAGTTCAGAGTTCATTTTCTATTTACAACATCCCTTGCTGCTCCACCTCTTACCCTTACCCTTCCCTCCTCCTCTGCAAAAAAAAAGCAATTATTTAGGGCATTGTGACATTCAGCCTAACTAATTTTTATACAAAAAAAAAATAGAGTCAGTGGAAAATACAGCAGTTGCGTATTGGTAATGGATAGAACTAGGGATGCCCAATGTGGGGAGAGGGTATCTCCTGAGCAGTTCAAAGTTCATTCTTTGTTCAAATATAATGAAAAGTCTTCAGTTATCAGGTATTTAAACCCAAATCAGCAGTTCCATATCCGTAACCTGAGCTGAGTGTTCCTCCATCTAATGGCCATGCTGCTGTCGTTTGCAGTGAGTTGGGTGACACTCGATTTGTACTCCGAGACGGGAACAGATGGGCTTTCATTGTGAGACTCCGCCTGTATGCAAATGTGAACGGAGTTTCACCCGATCCCGGGGTCTGACCTGACCGTGCACATGCATTTACTCAACGTGGCTCAGCCTGGGGGGGGCAGCGAGGGGGAATAAAAAATGGCAATCGGATAGTACCAGCGGCAGGTCAAGTTTACCATCCGTCTTTCAGCGGGACTGAGATGGCAACACAGTTATTTAGTTTCAGTGTTGATGTGCGTTGCAATAAACTCCATCATTTCACCTGTTTATGAACCCAGCCTCGTATGAGATCTCTGTGAAATCAAACAAAGCTGGCAATCAACTCTCTTGTTTCTAGCAGCATGGGGGATTATGGACTTTTTTTTAAAAAGCATCCTTAATTTTTCCCCTGCCTTAACATACGTAAATCAATAATTTTTCTCTAGCCCTTTTATTTCTTACATTGAAATTATTATTTTCTGATTTGGAGGAAACAAAATACATTTTCCCCAAATGCTTTTTCTTTCAAATTAAGAAATATGATCATTAATGTCAGAATAAACAACCAGCATTTTGGATGTCGATTAACTGTTTTGCATGTACATAGCAACGTACAGTCTCTAATAAATCTTACAATTAACTGTGCAGCCCTTCATTAGAGTGAAAATATGAACAGCTGTAATCATACACATTCTATTGACAGAGAAAAATTTGGTTTCATTTGGTAATTTTTCACATTGAGAAAGAATGAGAGATAGATTGGAACCACAGTTGTTTCTGTAACTGTGGAGTTTTTCTTCACATGTACAGAAGGACAGCAAACCAGTGTCTCTGACTTCAGGGCCTAACAGCAGTGATTTGCCTCAATTTTCTTCTCTCATGAAAGTAAATTTCTCTTGGGAAACATATAAGCCTTTGGCTAGAAAACCCGTAGGACAGACACCCCAAACTGTAACAAATAACGAATTGATGCATTTCTTCAATACATCTGTTTGTTAAGGGGTTCTGTTAACTGATGTCTGGAACTGGCATAAAAGAAAGACTTACTTAGAATATAGTGAAAGTGGATGCATGCAGCAAAAACTGCTTCTGATAAAAGACATTGCTTTTGGTAACACATACATATTGCTCAGAATGGAAAGAGGGTCTTTCAAAGTAGTATTTGTGCAAGTGCAGGCAAAACCAAGACAGGCTTCCCTCAAAAAAGGTGCCAAATTGTCTCTACCCAAAGATTTCTTTCCACCTCCCCTTATTCCAGACCTCGTTCAAGGTGCAAGGCCAACATACCCAGACAGCATTTTCAAGCAGTTCTAGAGAGTTAGGCTTGAAATTATTACAAATAGAAATAAATGGTCAGGACTAGGACTAGCATTTGTCTACTAGGCACCTGGTGGTAGCTGACAGATATAGTAAAGAATAAAGAATTGCATGACAGTTTAGCAGGTATTTAAAAACGTCATACTCTTCTCCTTGGCTATTGAAAATGGATTTGATTATCTTTCTTGGTCTCTATATATTTCCAAATAGATGGCAGGTTTTAAGAGAGTATATATGTGGACATATAGTATGTATACATACCAATACATATGTATATATTTATATCTATGAATAGAGACATTTCCTTACACAAACAAGGATTTATGTTAATGCAGGATTTTGTGTCCACATAAGCCTTTGCTCATGGTTGAATTATTACAGGCCATCTTAAGTTAAGGATATTATTTATATCCTTAGAAAATTTACTTGAGAATTGTCAAGGCCATGCTTACTGGGGAATTCAAAACATTTATTTATGTGAGAAGCAGGGACTCATATGTTCTAAGTTTAACAAGAGGCTTAACAAAGTCATATTCTGGCATGAGTAAGCTCCTGCAGATTTTTTCTATTATAGTGAAAAAGTGAAATGAAAATATTTGCAATATGAATATTGTAACCAAGTTATTAGAACCACTACTTGCAGTTGTTTTTTGCTTTAGTAAAATGATGCATTTTTAAAAGTGTTATCTAAAACCAGCTTGAGATTTGGAAATCAGCAGTTTCTTTTTTTTAGTGCCATATTGAAAGTAATACCATAAATTGCGATGAAAATGCTTATTTTATAAAGTTTTTGAGGAAGAAAAAGCCCATACACCCATACACCATCAGTTAGCCCGATCAGAGCCCTCAGGTATCTAAAAAAATGATACTTTTCATGTCTTTATGAAATCTATGAGAGTTTATTTTTCTCAAGTGATTGTGTCACGAAGTACTTGTCAACAAGGAGGAACTGAGCTCAAATAAATAATAATAATAATAGCAAACATTTATATGGCTCTTATTATGTACCAAGGACTCTTGTAAGTGCTTTACATATATTAACTCATTTAATCCTGGCAAAAATCCCATGAGGCATATGTCTTATTTTTATCTGCATTTTACAGATAAGGAAAATGAAACTTGCCCAAATGTTAAATAGCTTCTCCCCAGAACAGAAAATGAAAACTGTGAGAAATTAGGACTCAGACTTTTAGAAAGACCTTCCATGTAATTAGATAAATAGTTTGTCTCTCTATGTCTATTTCAGCTGTAGAAAATTATGATGTCTTCCTTAAAAATCACACATAAAATATGCAAGCTGTTTGCTAAACAACAACAAGGAAATATGTAATATTTCTGCTCCTTTTAAAGTCTTGCAGTATTGGAGATCGCTGTTCTTCACTGATGGCATGATGGGGCTGTGGGACTTCTAAAAAGTTTTGCAAAGTCTTCTCATCAAAACTCTCTCATGGGTAAAATATCAAATCCAAAATGTAGTTCTAGTTTAAGTGAGAATAAGTTGTATATTTTTCTTAAAATTTGACCTCGTCTAGTGTATGACTATGTTCTTTGGCAGCAAAATTATGTTCCTCTAGAGCCCTTTATTATTGTTCTTATTTTGCTCTAAGGTTAGTTCTTTGTACTTTTGGAAGAGTGGGTGAAGAGAAATTAAGCAAATACAAAGATCTTTTTCTTTCTTCTATTCTTAAAGACCAATTTTGCATTGTATCTCAGTGTACTAGGGTCTGGGTTGTGAGCCATTCACTTCACAATGAACATAATTGCATTTATAGATCATAATTAGCTCTGAATTCTAGTCAGCCTGGAGTAATCAGCAAAGGTGTACATCCATTGGCTTGAGAGAAGGGGTTGGGGGAGCCACCTTGTGGCTGGAAGATGACCCAGCAGCCTCCAGTACTCTTATGCTCAAAGCAGAAAGGAATAGAGATAAGGATAGAAGCCAGAGATAAATCAGAAATATCAATCACTAAATATTTGTGGAAAGTGGTAAGGGATATAAATAGAATCTATAACTACAATAACACTGAAGCTGTAGTTGTAAATATACATTATCCTCTTTAATATGACATAGAGTAGATTGAGAACTGAGAAATTATTAAGACCCCCACACAAAAAAATTGGAAGAAAGAATGAAAACATTTAAGTTAAAATTATGTTCATTTTGTAATTCAATAAAGAAATCCCAGAGACATATTTTTAAATTTAATGTTGTTTTCTAAAGCATAGAAAAAGCCCCACAGACATCTGTTTGCATACATTGTGTGTCAGGCAACATCAGATCTGAATGGAATTTATCTAAATTTTATATGCATGGCTTGATGTAAATTGAAATAAATTGTACAGCATACTCTGTGTGGACATATTGGTTTTTCCATCGCTGCTTGAACTTTTAACCCCAGGGCCTGAGCCGGTCACACGTTGACCTGTCTGAACTCTGCTGGTAGATCCAAGTGTGGAAGGCTGACCTTGCATCCATGGCAACCATAAAGTAGGGTCCATGACTCTTCTCTCTCCCTTTCTCTCTCTTTTCCCCACACTCTAAACAAAACAAAACAAAACAAATTAGTATATTCTCGCACAGTCAGTCAGTGTAATCTTGGAATAGTCTTACCAAAATGCATTTTGCCCCTAACCTAAGCTCTAAGCAAAACTTTTTCAGCTTGCTTGTCGGATGTTAATGAAACTTTGAAATGAAAGCCTTTATAAAAGTTAATGGAAAAGACCCCTTCCTGGGACACATTCAGTTTGCTTGTCTACTATTACAATAAAATATACTTCACATACTCATATATTAAGTAATGTTGCTATAGGTATGTTAGACATGCAGATGAAAATTATACTTGTCTGAGAATTCAACATAATCCTTTGTGGGTGGATTTAAAAAAATACTTATGTGAGTTTTACCATTACCTCCAAAATCCACATCAGATATAACATTTTCCAGTGTCATGGAATGTATCTGAAAGGAGTAGTAAGCATTAGGGATCTAAAATTAATTTATCTATCATAGGTTGTAGACTCCATTTTAATTAAGATACTTTTGCCCTTCTGGTTTGGTTTAATTTAAATGATTGATCTTTAAATTCATGTACCAAAAATTATCATTTTTACAATCTTGTTGATAGTCTAAAGGTATCATTGATTCATTCTAAAAGTTAAAATTTTGTTCATAGGATGTACCTGTGGTTCTTCATTTATTAATGCAAGAAGCATTTGTTGAATGCCTACTATGGTAAATAACTTCATCTAAGTACTATGAGTGATTTTTTTTAAAAAACCTGGTTATAAGGAATTACAGTTTTGTTGCAAGATAGATGATATTATTTAGAAAGAAAAAAAACTAGAGAACAATTAGACAGCAGTGACAAATGGATAATTGTTTAAAATTGTGTACCAGCTGACAAGGAAATATGGCATAATGGAGTGACCAACTGGGAGTGGATTTAATGAAATAAGACCTCTTATGAGCAAAGCCTTGAAAAGGTGGTTGTCTAAGACCACTAAGTAGACATTCTAGATGTGAGAGGTTTCATAGAATAAGCAAACTCTGGGGTTGTGTTGGTAATGTGCAAGAGTTGATAATGAAAAAATGACCAGAGAAAATGGGCTATGGTTATACTGGGAATAACAAGTATCTTTGAATGCTTATGGACTAATCTGCCATCTTTTCAGATCCTGGGGTCTATATACACACTTCAGTTATTTGTTTCTGAAGGTTTTGCAGCAACAAAATTTTTAACAACATTTGTTAGATTTGAGTTGTAGAGGCCTCTAATACCCTTTTTTAGAAATAATGAAAAAAAAATTTAACTTCTAGCTTTATGTGTAAACCTGAAAATCTCAAATGTTCCATAACTTGTCTTTGGGCAACTACAACTTACAGGATTGATAAGAGAAGAGTCTGATGAAACTGAAGTTTTCATTTAGAGTGCCCATGAGGTAATTTTAAAATAACAACAAAAACACCACAAGGATATCTTTTTTGGTCAGGCCATATTGAAAATAAGAAAGGTAATATGATGTAAGCAAGAATCAGGAAATTCTCCCAGTCTGCCTCTAGCAAATTCTATGAACTTGTGAAGTTACTTTATCTCTGTAAGCCAAAGTTTCTTCATGTGTCATAATAAAAATATTTCCCATTTACTGAATCATTACTTTATACCAGGCACTAGTGTTCTAAACACTTTCATTTAATTCTCACAACAGCCCTATCAGATAAGTATCATTACAGATCAGGAAACTGAGGCACTCCATCTTTTCTGGAGTCACACCCAGGTAGTCTAGCTTTAGACTTTCTGTCGTCCAGCCACTACACCAGAGGTCCATAAACATTTTCTATAAAGTACCAGATAATAAGTATTTTAGGCTATGTGGTCCATACAGTCTCAAGACGGCAAATGTGCAAGTATATCATAGTGTGCAGATGGCCTTAGACAGTATGTAGATGAATGACTGTGGCTGTGTTCCATTAGAACTTTCTTTTTTTTTTGAGACTGAGTCTCACTCTGTCACCCAGCCTGGAGTGCAATGGCACAATCTTGGCTCACTGCAACCTCCGCCTCCCAGGTTCAAGTGATTCCGCTGCCTCAGCCTCCTGAGTAGCTGGGATTACAGGCACGTACCACCACGCCCGGCTAATTTCTGTATTTTTAGCAGAGACGGGGTTTCACCATGTTGGTCAGGCTGGTCTTGAACTCCTGACCTTGTGATCTGCCCACCTCAGCCTCCCAAAGTGCTAGGATTACAGGCGTGAGCCACCGCAGCCAGCCTAGAACTTTCATTATAGGCCAGGTGCAGTGACTCACACCTGTCATTCCAGTATTTGGGGAGGCCAAGCTGGGAGGATTGCTTGAGTACAGGGCATTGAGGCTGCAGTGAGCCATGATTGTACTACTGCACTCCAGCAGCCTGGGCAACAAAGTGAGTCTCTTTAAATAATAATAATTATTATTATTATTTAAATAAATATTTAATTTTAAATAATAATTTAAAATTAAATTATTATTTAATAATTTAAATGTCTGTCTCTTTAAATAATGATAATAATAATAAATTGACATTGCAACTTAAATTCCATATAATTTTTACATGTCAAAATATTATTTTTCTCCAACGATTTAAAAACATAAAAAACATTTTAAGCATCTAAGACCTACAAAAAAATAGTGCAGGTCAGATTTTGCCTAAGTCATAGTTTGACAAACCCTGCACTATACTATATTGCCTCTCAATATACAGAATAAGGGTTTGAACTTGATGGCCTCCAGTTCGTTACTACTATTATGAAAAAAATTTTTCCCAGTCAGAATGGTTTTATTAAAAAGACAAAAGATAACAGGTATTGGTGAGGATGCAGAGTAAAGGGAACTCTTCATTAAAGAAAATTTTTAATTCAATGACTTTCTAGCTCCACTGGTAGGGTTATTTCTTTGGATTCAATACTATGTAACTAAAGAATTGAAAGCGGTGGCTCACACCTGTAATACTAGCACTTTAGGAGGCAGAGGCAGGTGGATCACGAGGTCAAGAGATTGAGACCATTCTGGCCAATATGGTAAAACCCTGTCTCTACTAAAAAATACAAAAATTAATTGGGCGTGGTGGTGCATGCCTGTAGTCCCAGCTATTCGTGAGGCTGAGGCAGGAGAATCATTTGAACCCAGGAGACAGAGATTGCAATGAGCTGAGATGTGCCACTGCACTCCAGCCTGGTGACTGAGTGAAACTCTGCCTCAAAAAAAAAAAAAAAAAAAAAAGAAAGAAAAAAAGAAAAAAAAACCTGCCTTGGAATACAAGACTGCTTTGGAAAACATAACTTGTCTTTGGAAAGCAAAGACTACATTTAAAATATCTCAGAAAGATGAAGAATTACTTCTGTTTAATTGATATTTTGAGAAAGATATTTCATTATATCCTTTAAAAAGCCACTTTGCGTTAATGGGTGTTTCTATCAGGTTGTGTTCCTCATGTTTAGTCTGAGTCTCTCATGATCGGCAGAAGCCCATTAGCTCTATTTTTTAGAAGTGGAGATGAGCTTGTCTCTATCTTCTACACAATTCTAAACTACCTTCTATAACCTTCTGCATCACCTCCTGCAGCTGAAAATAAGAATTTCCCATCATTCACCCACACTTTTATTCTTTGCTTATCTACATTGCTTTCTGTTCTTCCAGCTATTATTGTAACTTTCAAAGGAATCTACTCCAAAATGTCTTTATCCTCTTACATGATAGAACCAGGAGTTAGACAGCTTAGAGACTTCCTTTCCTTATCTGTATTTAAAAGTTTGATTTTCCAAAAATGCATACACAAAATGTCTATAAGTGTCATTATTATCTAAAATAAGTGTTTTTATAGGTTACTTTAGTTGTATAATACTTTGGTATTACATTAGATATAGCAAATCATCTCTTCTTTTAAAATCAAGTGATATAGTTGATTGTGAATTTAAAACTCTTTTTTTTTTTTTTTTTAGATTTAAAACTCACAGCCATTCCCAAGTTTACTTCTGTTTCCTTAGTGTCTATTGAGGTGATGTGGTAAGAACAAAATATAAAATCTCACACATATAATGATGTTTCTGTGTATAATCCCCAGTTATAACCTTAGCATTCATACTCTTGAATAATTCGTCTACTGAGCTGTATGCCTTAGGGTTTCCCAAACATTGACAATTTATTTCATAGATAGCAAGAAAAGATCACCTTATTATCTAACAACCTTCTCTGTGTCCTAGGTATGATAAATTCAGAGGGACTGTATTTTATTTTAGAAATGGCCATAGGAGTCAAATTTTTGAAGGTTTTCCCCCAAGCCTATGTATTCTACAGATATTTTGTCAGAAAACTAATATTTTGCACATATATAGTTTTCTGACATAAGATGGTTCTATAGCCACAAAAATTGAAGGAGCATGAAGGAAAGCAGTCTCTTTAAAGTATGCCTCCTTTATGTGTGTTCAAATGGTCTTAGCATACTCACTCAACAACTTTGGTCATAGAGCTGTAGTGAGACCAGGTGAATAAAGTGCTTTTTAAGAGTAAAATGCTCATCCATTTGTATTTCCAAAACTACTTGAGTAGTATTTGATGAATTACATAGGCATTAAGGTAAAAGACTATTCACAGTTTATTTGAAGTGGTTCAGATGAGATATGATTTAGAACAAGAACATCTAGGGATAGCCTTCAAACGAGAAAACAATACTCTGACCAGGAGAGCCCCTTCCCTACCACAGTATCACAGGACAGTTGCCTTGGAATACTCATCACCTGGTAACATCTTAGCATAACCAGAAAGCAAATTTAAGGTTGCTTGTGAAATAAGACTCTCTAATATTTCTTTGGCCAAGTTTGCTGCCTTTAAAGACCTTTATTTTGAGAACAATCTGTTCAGTGACTAAGCTAGTCAATATGTTTTTATTTTTGTTTTTGTTTTACTTTGTACTTGTTTATGTATCATTTTGTAGCATTTCAGTGATCTTTAAAAACTTAAATTTCAAGTTTTAAATTTGAGCAATTCTATATTTTAAGATAAAATTTGAAATATATAATTGCCCAAAACACAGCTCACTCTTTTAAAATTGTTATTCCCTGTGATTTGACTTCTTCAAATTACTACCAGTCTTAAATGGAAATTCTGTGTTTACAAATCTCTATTCTCCACTGGACTCTGGCTTTTTGCAGCCTTAGCACAATGCCTGTCACCAGTGCTCCCAGAGTGTTTGTTGACCTAAACTGTTGAACCGAATGGTGACAAACAGGATGGATTTTAACTGAGCATTAGAATGCACCACAGAAACGCGTGGATTCTTTGCATTTTTGGTGGTTAGGCCCATTCTAAAGGAATGCTACAAGTAAACAAGTATGGCAAGCCAGTATTGACTTCCTTGGGCATTTCATGTTGCTTGCAATAAGGTGGACAGCAACGTAGGGAAGAGAATTGGCAGAGCAACTAAAGTATATACGCATGTGAAAGAACTTGAGTGGACTTCAGCTGCTCCTCACCACTCTTAAAGGTTTTCCATGAGATGGAAGGGAGATGGAAACTTCACTTCCTGTTAGTGAAATTCCATGATAATATAAGACACCTGAGGGCAACAAAGTAGCACAAAAGTCCCATAACTCATTTATTAAGTGTTTGGATTTGAACAAAGAATATGTATTCTTCTATCCTCTGCAGAAAAAAAATTGTATTTATTAAAGGTGTTCTATCAATATACTATTATAGTAGTGATTGGCCCAGTTCCTGGATATAATTTAGTATATATCATATTGGCCACCTGAAACACTTTCTGGGAAAATGCTTAAGAAATATAGGCTATCAAATAATACAAAAAGTGGTTAATGTTTGGGTCAGTGGGAGACTCACTTGATAAGTTTGGCTAATTAGTATGTTTTGAATTCATTTTTAAGTTGTTGATCACTACCATTGATGTTTATGGTATGCCATTTTATGTTGAATTATGGTTTCCTATAATTTTAACAGAAAATCAAAATAACATAGTCTTCATTATACTTTCTGATAAATGAGAATTTTTTTTTAATTTTGTTTTGTACAACTGAGAATGAGATGTTTCCTAATTCTGTAAACTCATTACAGAAAGCTACGTGCCCTGATGCCAGTTGTAGCATCAAGATTACTGCAAGATTCCTAACATGGTGGAAGAAAATCAGGAGCCAGGGGACCATAAGGAAGGTTTAAGACATCTAGACTCAATTCAAATACTCATGGAGTCTCTACCATGTGCAAGGCATAATGCTAGGTGCTGAGGGAATGTAAAGATGGGTAATTGGGAATCTCCCTGCAAATTTATAATTTATTGGATATTGGGCTGGTGGTAAAGAATAGTAGGACTGGAGAGGAAACAAAACAAGAAGATCTTTGCTAATCTTCCAAGGAGCAGTTTCGGTAGCCTAGTAAAAACAGAAGCCTAATTTTAAGGATCTTAGAGTCAGTGAGTCGTCAGAAACTAGAGGCTATAGGTATATGTTACCTAAAAAAAGCTATTTGGTGAAAAGAAGGAAAGAGATAAATGGTAGGAGGAGAAAGGAGCCTTTTTGGTTATTTTGTTTTAGTTTTAGGAGAGGAGAGATGTGAGCTGATTTTCTACTATATGAGAGAGAACCAGTCTAAAAGAGAAAATAATGGATAGAAAGAATCAGGTCCTGGAAATGTAGAAATGGGTCAGTCAATAATATTCAAGAATCAGTCCTGGCTAACAGGCAGGGCACTTGTTCCTTAGAGAAAGGAATTAAAAAATAGAAGAGCATGAAGATATGGAGATATTTTTACTTGAAGGGAGGAAAAGGCAAAGCTGTTTACTAAGAGTAAAAAGCCATGGAGTAAGGACTGGCCCAGTGCTTAGGGAGACTGGAGAGTGGAAGTTTAAGGCAGCCATTAAAGAGATGTGATAAGATTAAGAGAAGACACATTACTGTTAAGCAGTAATTAATATACAGTGGGAACCATCTCAGTCTATTCAACAAACATTAATCATTAAATGGAGAATTCATAGAGGAGCAACACACTAAAAGATTCTGTTCCATTTTGTTTTTAGGCTCACCCTCATCGCTCTCTCTCTTGCTATAATATGCAGTTAATAATATAAGCTAGGCTGCAGTCCATAGAAAATCACATATGATCTCACACTAAGCTGTTTATCCCTTTGACACCAGGACTCAGTCCTGAAGAGGTATCACATTCGCAGAAGCACAATAAAAGTAGGAACTTCTGTCCTCAAAACTATCTGAAGCCCATTTTATAAGGCAACTTTCCCCTCCTTTTTCAAAATCCCCATAACTCCCTGCACCCTCTCACTCTCATGTCCCAGAACTCTCTCACAGTCCCATGCCATTCTGCCCTGTCTCTCTTAATCCTTGAAGATATGGGGTGGAGAGTGCTTCTTTGCTCCCTGTCTTCTACTGTCTGCCTAAGTGTCTTGTCCTCCACATTCTCCCCATACTGCATCACAAAGCCAAAACCCTTGTCTGAGAATGGCAGAGCCCTCCACAGTTGATGGTGAGCCTGGGAAGGATCTGAGCTAGTGAAGACAGAAACTCTTGCACACACGGGGGAAATAATAGGCTAGGAAAACTCGTAGTTAAAAACTGTTTTCTCATAACACTGCAGCTTCATGATCTACATTTATTTTGAAGAGGATTTGAAACCATGACCTGAAATACCAAGCCTACCTTTCATCTTTACATGTAAAACTCATGCCCTGACCCTCAGCCTCGAAGGATTATTCATCATCACTCCCCATGCTCAGCCCTGTGCCTTCTGTCTGGATTACCTTTCCCATCCTCCCGTCCACCCACTCATCCTTCAAGGCTATGCTCAAACTCCGTCTTCTCTAGGTGGCTTCCTAGTTGCCCCAAGTTGGACTTAACCCCTTCCTGTCTTGCATTTTACTTGATCAGTACTTCTGTCATAGCTGTTACCTACCACCATTTGCCTGTGTTATATTACATACACTGGCTTCTCCAAAGGATTGTGGGCTGTCAGCACATGCACACACACACAGACACACACATACACACTTTCTGTCATATCTTAAAGAACTTTCAAAGAACCTTGAGATAATAGCAGTCTTCTGTTCCATATTGTGTGTTAATGTGCCACAGAGTGATAGCCTTTCCCTCTTCTCCCTTCCATGATATCTGGAGGTTTTCCTCCCTTAGACACCAGAGATACTGAAGGATGGAAAACACTATACCAGATAGATCCAAGATAAATGTTTATTTCCTTCAGTAGTCTAGCGTGTGAGTACGAAACCAGATGCTGGACAGTACATTAACACCACAAAGATAAACCAAATAGGAACTTTAGAAAAGGGAAAGGAGGCAGCCAATAAGGGCATGCTCCATTGTGTATGTTACAACTCAGGGAAGAGAAAATGGCAGCAAAAGCAAATCTACATAAGAGTTTATATCCCTTTCACTATTGAAATATGGTCTATGCTGAAATGGCAACAATCTGTGATCACACACATGAAATGAAAATGCTCATATTTATATGGTGCTTTTCATCTGCAGAATCCCAAGGTGCTTTATAAATTATAAATACGAATGTTCCTTTTGCAATGTCCCTGATGTTCTCCATACACAAAATCCAGTTTCTGATGGCCAAAATCTCCCCACGCCTGCCATACCTGAATATTAAATATTTTTATCAGATCACAAATTTTTATCTTTACAAAAATCCACTGTATTGAAAGGTCTACAGTTTACACTATTTGTCTTATAACATAAGCTGCATCCCTCCTACCCAATTCCCTTCCCCCACTAACATGGAAAGTGAATTCAATTAGATTTAAGACAAAGAGTAATTGCATTGGAAAATAGAAAAAATATCTCATCCCATAGCGATTAAGCTCTTTACCTTATAGAAGGAGTTTAACTCTTTCATGAAAACAGGATCTAATGAAATAAATGAATACAGGGATTTGCTAAATCAAAATATAGCAAGTTCCATGGTCATCAGGGAGCCTTTTGCTCCAAGGGAATAGTATACTACTCAGTGTAAGACAAGAAAGAAATGTAAAATAAAGGATTAAACAGTTAAGAATTTAAAATTTTTATCCTTTAACTATTCTTATTTTACAGTCATTATCTCAAAATCTGAAACCTACTCTAAACTCTTGACTTCCTGAAAGTGAATTTAATCATCTACTTTCCTAGAATTAGGAATCCAGGGTAACTCATTCCACATATTTAATCAGAATCAGTCCAAGCAGAACCTCAGTTATGCATACTACCAAAACTGCTTTGCCCAAAGCTGACTAGTTGTTTGTTGATGCTTACTCTGACTTATGCAGAAAAATAATAAAATACTGTAATGTGACAGGTTCTTTATAGAAGTCTAGGAACTTTAGATGACCAATAGCTAAGGATGACATACTGAACTGTCATTTCCAATAAATATTTAAGGTGGAGAAGATCGTGTCAACTGCAAGGGAAACTTTTAAAAGGTAAACGTTGGAACATCTGGAGAGAGTCTGGAATCAAGAGGCAGGTCAAATGTTCAGGTGTAGGCTGCAGTCAACCCTGTGGGTGTGGCTGCTCAAGGTTGGAGTGCAGCAAACAGAAGAGATCTTTCTGAAAACAGGAAATAGGTTCAGGTGCCTTAGACTAAGAAATCTCCCTTGGACCTTTTCCCACTTATATTATTCAGGCATTTCATACCTGTCAGTGTGGGTTGGCTTAAGTAAGACTGCGACTGCCAAAATTTCTGAAGCTAGCCCTGTTTTTATACCTTCAATGGTCCTTTGTAATGGTAAAGTTATATAGGTCCAATCCCTTATAGGCCCATTTGTTCTTTTTAATAACCAATAAAATAGGAACCACACATTTTTGTGTTACATTTACAAAAACTCTAGCAGCACAAGACATTGGCTTGGTTTTGACTTTAGTTTCTCATGGCAGCATGGATTTTTCTCTTTCGAGTAGCACCTAGACTGAACCATATATATTTTTAATCATTGATGAGACTCTACTTTTAATTGATTAATACCCTAAAAGGGTGGTAGGTCTGATTTAAAAGGTAAAGCAAGGGAATAAAAGTGAACATTTGTTTTAGAAGTTTTGTACTGCCTATTACCATATGATCTTGTTTTGCACCATTCCTAACTAAGGATGATAATATCTGTAGCTATTTATAAGATTATAAGATCATTTATATTGTCCTTCAAGATCTGCTGGTGAAAGGCACTATATAAATAAATCTCCATGTTAGTAAATGTATATATTTACTCATGTCTACAAAACCTGTTGTATATAGACTGATTCATTTATTTATATGTACTTAGTTTGTTACTCTTAGCAAAATTTGTGTCATGATAAATAGTTTAACATAATTATACATGTTAACCAGGGATTAGGGAGACTGATTTATAGACTTAGAGTAGGCAAAAGAGTGAAATAAAACCACCATCTATTTGGGTCATGGAATCAAGTAAGTTTAGACGTTCTTAAGTGAAATGTTTTTAGTCAGTCAACAACAGGGTAAGGCCTACCAAAAGCAGTGTCTATAAGGAAGTAACACAGGGATTTTTTTTTAATCTAGAAATATGTGAGTTAGGAAAATTAATGTCTAACTCCTTAGACAGAGAGTGCTCCTTTCAAGTTTGATGAAGGTCATTTTCAGGACAGTCTAAGAGAGGTTACAGTTCAACTTCTACCAGCAGGCCTTCAGAAAAGGAAAAATGGCTTCAGCTTCTGAAGCTGTTGTGCTTTTTTTTCCCCCCTAATTAAAGATGATAAAATGCAAATGATTATCCGTATTCTGAATATTTTATAATAATATCTTCTAGTTTTCTCCAGAAAATGAGGAATTTATCACTTTTTCCCAAGACTGGAATGGAGAGAATACCAGACAACCATGATGCAGTGAATGTGTGCCAGTGTCTACTCCCAGCTGCTCACGTAAATCTTTCCTCACAGCAGGATTTGAACAAAAACTTGCCACTTAATTGAATAGTTCAAATGCTACTGAGTAGGAAATTTTAGTTCAACCAGAATATTTGTAAACTTAAAGTAGATATATGTATTCTGGCAGCATATATGGTATTTTGAAACATAAAACAATTTTTAAAGAAATCTATGCTCTTATGCCAGTTGTGGGTATTACTTGTTTTAGGACTTTGAAAGTATTTATTTCATACTGTAGCTGTTTTCTTAAACAACAACCACCACCTTGCTTCATATTCCTTTTTATTTTTGAGCTGTTTGCAACCTCTTTTCCAATAGTGAGAAACAATGCAATTAATTTTCTCCAGCGCAATCATGCATAGATTTAATAAGCATCCGAAGGTAGGATCCATCTGTAAAGTATGCGTTGCATGCTAAATTACTTCTCTTCTGTGGTTTTTTTCCTTTCCAAACCTTAATTAATTGAAGAAAAAAATGTTTATTAAAGTGGGAACAGGCTGGGCTCTGGCTCTCCATCTCTGGTTCAAAAGTTCATATAATTCCCTGAAGGCTCATCTGACAGTGTGTGTCTCCCTCTCACAATCTTTCTATCTCTGTCTCTATAGTAGGGATAAATGCCTAGAAAAGGTGTATTGTTTTGTTCCCAGGATCAATTTTAATAATCTTGAATAAATTAAGTTTTCCTATGTAAGATTTGCATGTATCATATGTTTATATAATATATTTTGCATATATGATATGTTTACATAAATACTATATACACATAGACACATAAATGTGTTAATTACTCATTTTCCTAATGCTTAGAATTTTTAAAAATTGATATAGTACTCTCGGTGGCATCTTTAAACAGGATGTAGATGGAGAGCAGGAAGTATAATTCTACAGGTGGATCTCAGACAGGAAATTAAAGGAATTATGTATGAAAAGAAGCTAGATCGTTATGGATTAATTTGGACCAGACACAAACATATTAAATATATTCAAATAGAGCAATGTTTACCCATAAACAGAGAAATAGGAAAAAAAAATAGCAGGAAGTGACTCACTCCTATGAGAGGCTTTGGAAACTGAAGACATTTCCTGATTTACAGCAAGCTTTATGTGACCTAGATGAAAAACGACAAGTTTATTGTAAAAGAAAAATAGTATATTTAAAAATGGACTCAGAATTTTTTCAGTCACTTCAATTGCTTGCCTAGGATGTCATGATTTTCCTTTTCTTTTTTCAAAGTATGACTTTTCTCCTTATCATATGCTACAATTTTTAGATCCTTGTTTTAAAAAGAAAGTTGTAGTTTATGTTCAAATTACTAGTTTCTCTTTTTAGTTTAAAGTATTATAAGTCTTCTTCCTTAACACAAATAAGGTTTGCACAGTCACCTCCAGATTTAGACGTCTCTGGACTCAGAAAGCAGTGCTGAACTTGACTGTGATCTTGCCCGATTGAAGTCCACTTCCTTTGCCCACTTGCTTTGTGCAAACACAGTGATCATATAGGAGCCTAGCAGAGGGCCTTCTACAGGTTGTTTCATTCTCTCTTTTAGACTTTTGGGCCTAAAACCACTGGTCTGTTAGTCATTTAAATTTTTTTAAATAGACATTTAAGTTGGGAAAAAATAAGCAATACAGAAAGCTATTTTACTTTGACATAGATCCAACCTTTGTCATGCTGGCTCTTTTAGTCACATACATGTACCACCATACACCCTTGCCATGTCAGTGTCAGATGAGCCATGGGGACATTCCTGGAAAGAATTTTAAGAAATGAACATTCTATAGTTTCCTCTAAAAGTAACTGTTGCTACTATATATTGACATGTACAGATTTAGGCCACTTTTGAAAATTTGTGAGTCAAATCACATGGAGGTGATGCTGAAGTATCGTCACCACGTAACAGTCATAATTGATGTCTTGGGAACTTGAAGACTATACTATGTAGGTCATGTACTATGTAGGGCATCTGTCTATTTATGTATATCACATGTCATAATCTCCCCCACACAAAATTCTGTGACTTTTGGAAGAATCTCAATATTGCTTTCTACACAGATTTTGGTTTAGACATCTGTGAAAACCCTGAATTGAATAGCTGTGGGTTTCACAAATTGCATGCATGTAAACAACATACCTTTGAAAGGAGGATGTGTGGGCCTTTCTCCTATATGCTTATGTCTCTGTTGTCGTAGATTGGCATCCTTTGTGAGCTATTCAGTGACATTTCAGAACCATTTTGCTCTGCAGAAAACCCGCAGTTGTGTTTCTTTAGCTGACACTGTGGCACTTGCACTCGAAATTGCTAGTTAGAAAAAAAAATTGTTGAGGCCGGTGGCTGTAATCAGCGTTGTTGCTGTCTGTTTCCTCAGACTAATAGCAGAGCGATCGGAGCCTGAGAGTTCAAACAGAGGTTATCTTTCCCAGGTAGCATCTCGTCCAACGAGAATTTGATTTTTTTCTATAGGACTTTACTCCATTAGATTAATGAAATTTCAATGAGAGCCTGGCGCCCCCTGAAGCTTTGTTAAGAAAACAAATGGTGATTCTGTAGGTGTGACAGCTTGCTTGGAGAGTTACCAGAAGGTGAATACATCCCCACAATCCAGGCAGCCTGGAACACATTGATCTCTATTTAAAGCACCAATCGGATTTTTGTTAATTATAAATGATTGATCTGCAGATTTTTCCTCTCTCTCCTCTTACATGTGTGGTTCCCCTCCTTCCCACACTTCTAACTTCTTTGCATGCTGAGTGCAGAGCTTTTTGTTTAAAGGAACAATCATAGAGAGCAAATTATAGCAATACCCAGCAGCAATGCTGTTGTGAATGTCATTGTCAGAGCGTTCACTGTTCATCTAACAGAGGTGAGCCCTGAAGTAGATTTCAGTCTGACTCCATGTTCCCTCTTTTGCTTAGCTTATTCCTAAAATAAGGGATGATTTTAACAAAAAGAAAACCATAGAATCATTAGACTAGTATAATAGATGCTATCATTATTACATTTTAAAACCCGACTTGTAAGCCCTGTACACCAATTCCCCACTATAAACTCTGGACCAGAGTGCATACCTCGTATGTACCAGGTTATGATGTGTGACCAACCAACCCCGTGTGGGACAACTAGGGGAATATCTAAGGGATATCTAAGGACTATTTTAAGTAAACTGAGGGAATATCTCTGACCTTAAATCTCAATTTATAGGCATTTAGGTGATTAATACACCTTTTATCATCTTTGTGGAGTAGTTTAAAAATAATGTTTAGAAGGTTTACTGAATTCAAAAACAGACACATGTTTTATTCCTGATAATTGCTCACCATACATAGTTCTGAAGACCACAGAAAAGCATTCCAAGCTTCTTTGTGGAACTATTTTAGTGAAAATATCTGAGCATTAAATGTATTTATATATTGAATACAAAAGCACATAATTCCTTCTCAGTTATTTATAACAAATACAATATATAAATAAGCTAATTTATGCAACTCTTAGAAAACATGTTAAAATTGCAGCTTAAGGATTTCAGATATTAGTGTATTATATTGCAAACTACATTGATTTCACAATCTAACTCAAATGTAGATTTTTATGTAAGTGTCTTTCTTAAGTTTGAGCTTTTAATTAAGTGTCAGGAGATTTTAATTAAGTGTCTACCTTTTGAAGTTAGAAAAATGAATTTGCCCCAGTGTGCTTTTTAAAAAATTGTCTAAATAATCCACAAGAGATTTTCTAGACCAAGAATCTTACAGTAGTTTATAGTTTGCAGTGACACTCCTCTTCAAAATTCTTTAGATTTGAAAAAGTGTTACCTCATTTATTTGCATGTCCTGAAACTTTGCTTAACTTTCTTATGACTTGCAGTATCAGTAATTGTATATGATAAATTTAACAGCATAAGAGTAATTCTGCATTTAAAGCAGCAGCATGAAACGGTCAAAGTCCAGCAGTATAACATACCATAATCTCCCCACACCCAAAATTCAGTGACTTTCTGAAGAAGCTTGCTATTGCTTTCTAAACAGGTTCAGAGTCTATAATACTCATCTAAATATGAGAGGTGTTCTAACAGAACTTCCCCATAAGGTAATAATTTAATGATCTTGTAAATACTTTGGGGAAAATTAGACTTAAAGTATAATTTTGTGGTGTAGTGTGTTTTCCTGGTATCTTAAAAACTTATTTTTTCTTTTTATTGTTGCTTATTGTTTTTGTCTCATTTTTTAAATTAGCAAAAGTCAGTAAGGCATATTTATAAATAACTGTAACTGTAACTTTTAAAACCAGATTTTGAATTAGCCAGAAAAAAGCAATTTTTTTTTTTACAAATGTTAGCACATCAGAATAGTTGTTAACGTCAGTGACTAAATGAGTGACCAATGACAACATTAAGAAATGAGTGATCATGGTAAATTCACCAAGTTATTTTCATAAAATGCTTCCAGAGGGCTGATTTTAAAATGTTTTAATTTTATTCCTGTTGGAGGTTTTCTTTTCTTTTCTTTTTTCTTCTTTTTCTTTTTTCTTTTTCTTTTTTTTTTTTGAATAAGCTAACTAATGATTTTCATTAGTGTATTTGTAATTTATGTGATTTTAGTAGGTTATACCAAGGTTAAATAATTTAAAGAAATAAACCCTTATCTGATATAAGATAGCTAATGAAGTATATTAGATACTTGCCCTATTGCTGTGTGAAATGGATCTCCAAAGCTAACAACAGCTTTCTGCGGGAACACAAATCTCTGTATAAATATCCAAATGTAGCAAGATGTTGCAAATTTTTAAAGATATGCCATAAAAATAGATTAACGCTAGTATGCAGTCCTGTTCAACTGAATTACAAAGGGATATCATGGGATTGCCAGTGACATTCACATAAATAAAAAATCAATTCTTAATGATGAGGCAGACTTGTTTTAGCGCATTATCCAGGTTAAATGAGAACACACAAAGACATCAACTCCTATAAGACTAGTGGAATCACTGTATATTAATATGATTTAGGGAGCTACACACCTCAATGGAATAATTGTTATTATATCTATAGAGCCAGATGGCACTTGGTGTAAACAGCCATTGAGCACCTCAAACACAAGTGCGGCAGGTGATCTTTAAGATGTTCTTGCATCCTGCTCACTCATCTTATCATTGGAATCTGCGTTACTGTTTGCAGAATGATTTGATTGCCAGTACGCAAATTTTTTAGGATGGTGCTATTGTTCAACAGAAATATGAAAATATAGAATGTCCTCAGCAGGAGAATAGATGAGGCAGAATAGATGAAGCAGCTGCCTGGATTTGTGGGGCCTAGCACTGGATTTTTTACAAGAAAGAGAACAGAGAGAGTAATTTTTTTTTCCAGTACCAGTGGCCCAAAAAATGTGTTTTCAGAAATGTTAAAAAATTAACTCTCAAATTTTCAGTGAAGTGGGCTTTAGTAATATGTTA
The DNA here is from genome assembly GCF_009761245.1 of Sapajus apella. Lineage (NCBI taxonomy): Eukaryota > Metazoa > Chordata > Mammalia > Primates > Cebidae > Sapajus > Sapajus apella. The sequence continues at coordinate 6,497,601 of NW_022436952.1, read as the reverse complement.
TCAAAATAACCCCATGAAAGTGGTCAACAGGTATAAAAATTTGTGCTTGCAAAGTTAGAGAAATCCAAGTTCTGAGCAAAAGTTGATGATTTTGTTTTTGTTTTTGCGTAAGACAGCGTCTACTCTGTCACCCAGGCTGGAGTGCAGTGGTGCCATCATAACTCATTGCAGCCCCCAACCCCTCCTGCCTCAGCCTCCTGAGTAGCTGGGACTACAGGCAAATACCACCACATCCAGCTAATTTATTTTGAAACAGAGTTTCACTATGTTGCCCAGGCTGGTCTCAAACTCCTGGCCTCAAATGATCCTCCTGCCTTTGCCTCCCAAAGTGTTGAGATTACAGGTGTGAGCCTCCACACCTGGCCAGAAGTATCTTTAATTTTTTGTAAAATATTTTTCTTTTCTTTGAATATTTAAAATTGGCTTCTGCTAATCCTAATTATCCAATTAAAGAAATCTCATTCATTTATTCAACAGAGATTTATTGGGCACCTACTATGTGCCAGGCACTGTTCTAGGCACTGGAGATATATCAGTGAAAAATATGCCCTGGTATAGTTTACATTCTTCAGGGGGGCAATAAATGAAATGATATGATGTAACATAAACTATGGGAGAAATAAAATAGGGAAGAGAGACAGAGTATGCTAAGGTACAGCGTAAAGCTTAAGATTTGACTTTCCCTCCTCAAGAACATAAAACAGATTATCTGGGAAGAGTAAGAGGCTGGGGAAGTTCTTGTTGTTACATAATTTTTTAATGGTTTGGTTTCTTTCCTCTGATAATAGCATTAAAAAACATATCTTTAGTTAAAAATAATTCTTGAATTGCCCCTTGCTCTACCTTATAACCCATGTTTTCTAGTTTCTAATCATCAAGGACATGAAACTCTATAGCCTCACAGAGGGATTGCTCATAGTAGATTGAGTGGATTTTGATATCCAAACATATGAAACAGATTTTTCAAGTATCGAAAATAGAGAATGTGCCTCAGAATTTTGAGATCTTGTAAACCAAACCCATCTGTCCCCTAATGATAACATTTATACTAACTCTGAGAATATTTCCACCACCTACTCCAGGGTACTATTGACTACATAACTCCTGGATTTTAAACTAATGTTCAGTTCTTCACCAGATGTAGTTTATTATATAACTGCAACCACTCTTTAGGTGAAACATGGTACATGTTCTGAAATACTCCTTTAGTTTAGATGAAAATATAAAATTCTTTTTGTAATATGACATAGTCTTCATTCAGGTTTACTTTTGATTAAATATTAATTCTTATATATATATATACTTATTGCTGCATAGATAAAAATACTGAAAAGATGTGTTCTAAAATGTTAATAATGGCTACCGGTTACAACATAACAGTGATAATATTTCTTTTTTCCTTGTACTTTTCTGTATTTTCATTTTTTTCTGTAATGAACTTGTATTATTTTTGTAATAAAGAAAGATCTCTCAATACTATTTTTTGAAAGCTAACAGAGCCAAAAATTTAAATTTCTGCTTAACACAAAACCTCACAGCTGGCAAGTAAATGCAGATCAGTTTTGCAAATAATCAGCAAACATTAATAGTTAAATAATGCCATGAAATTACTAATTTTACCTATTTCTATTTATTGCACTTGAACAGTACAGTGCAAAATTTCACCAATTTATCCCTTCTTTTATTTCCAAGATCTCTAATTTAAAAAAAAACAGTAGGCAGGAATATTTTTTAATGACATGCCAGATATACCAAATTTCATAAGGAAACATTTTTTTTAGTTTCAGGCCTTTGAATACGATATTACTCATAAGCATGTATTTATGAATATATAGGAAAAAGAGGCTTGAAAACTTTGTTTCTTTTAGCAGTCAACAATATTTAGCCTATCAGAATGCTTGAATAAATAAACATTCCTACTGTTTTAATTTTGAATATAGATTGTCTCGTGCTGATGGAAAGTATTGTTAATTTTAATAAAATTAACTTTATATTGTTATTTCACCACTTCATAATAATTTTACATGGTGCCCTGGGGATGCCTCTGTTTTACATTATCAGGTGTCACATTTGCCATTTGGTTGGCATAGCAGCGTTCAGCTTCACTTCTCTATTCAATTGCCTGAAGCCACACTGTTCATATTATGTTACAAGTAGCTATATTGCTATACACTGCACAAGTTTATATACTTTTATTTTGTATGTATATATCATTCTTATATTTTCTCAAAATCATTGTTTTGTGCTGTTTCCCAGCATTCCTCTTGCTTGCCTTTAGGTAGACATAGTTATGATAACAAGTTGGCTGATTCCTGCCAGTCTGCCTCCAGTACTAAAATGTTCAGATATATATTCTTTTTTTTCTTTTTTTTTTTTGAGATGGAGTCTCGATTTGTTGCCTAGGCTGGAGTGCAGTGGCGCAATCTCGGCTCACTGCAACCTCCGCCTCCTGGGTTCAAGCAGTTCTTCTGCCTCAGCCTCTCAAGTAGCTGGGACTACAGGCGCACACCACCACGCCCTGCTAGTTTTTGTATTTTTAGTAGAGATGGCATTTCTCCATAGTGGCCAGGCTGGTCTCCAACTCCTGATCTCAAATGATCTAACCCTCCTTGGCCTCCCAAAGTGCTGGGATTACAGGCGTGAGCCACCATGCCCAGCCTAAATTTACTTTCAATCTGGTAGCCACTATTTTGATGCAATCTTAGTGCTTCATTGTTTTTGATGAATTATAGCTTGATAAACCCTTAAAATATAACTTTCTATAGAGAGAGAATTATTGCTATGTAAAAATAAGGGGAAATTATTGATGACTTTCATAACTCACTGTAGGTCAGACAGACCACTGAGAGATGATCAGAACATGCCTTCATTTAATGTTACCACTTGTCTTAAACTCTCCCATGAATTTATAGAAATCAGACAGACTAGCAAATAGTCTATTAGAGAGCTCAGTATTTGTCAAATTAAATACCACTGTTACTAAATATACAGTAATTAAATTAAAGATATACCAAGTTCTTCTTGAGTCAGTCCCCATGTTGCCAATTTTTCTCTTTTTTAAAAAACACAAGTTTATGGCTTTGCTTTGAGCTCCGTCTGCTTTGAATTCTGTTACATGTTTTTATTATGATGCTATGTAAAGCATAAGAGTATGATAAAACATTTTGGTTAACTGTGTCAAATATTTATTGTGAACAATTCTAAATATACACTTTAAATAGGCTTTCTTGGCCGGGCGCGGTGGCTCACGCCTGTAATCCCAGCACTTTGGGAGGCCGAGGCGGGTGGATCACGAGGTCAAGAGATCAAGACCATCCTGGTCAACATGGTGAAACCCCGTCTCTACTAAAAAAAAATACAAAAAATCAGCTGGGCATGGTGGTGCGTGCCTGTAATCCCAGCTACTCAGGAGGCTGAGGCAGGAGAATTGCCTGAACCCAGGAGGCGGAGGTTGCGGTGAGCCGAGATCGCGCCATTGCACTCCAGCCTGGGCAACGAGAGCGAAACTCTGTCTCAAAAAAAAAAAAAAATAAAAAAAAAATAGGCTTTCTTTTGCATTTGAGTTTGTATATATGTGTTGATAAGAAAGCTGGTATATGAGACTTCATGTACAGCTGACTGGTATTTGACTGATGAGGTAATGATCCCTATAGTCTGAGCAGCATTTAACTGATAAATAACAAACAAACTAATCAATTTAACCCGGTTTTAGTACTTCATAGTCAGAAAGTACATAAAAATAAAAATGAGTGCTGAGAAGTTTTTATAAAAGTGTGCTTTACATTGGCATTTTTGTTTTTCAGAAACTGCCTCCTTTTTTTTCTTTCTTACCAAAAATTTCTGTGGCTAGTAAGAACTGTTTCTGCTTTGAATTATTCCATGTTATTAGGAATCATATATCACTTCCTTTCACACCTTAGAATTTAATATTTTGTACACACTCTTTTAGTTAGAATCTTGGAACAATATATAATAGTCTTACCTTTGGTTCCACTAAAAAAAAATGAGCCTAGGTTGCTTATTAAATATATTTTTCATTTTCTGTTATTATTGTGAATTTTGTAGGTCTGAGGAATGTTGCTGACTATAGGTAATTAAAATGTGGAACCAGGTGGTAAGAGTCACCCCTGTGTTCTTGTTGTGGCACTGGCACAATTTGCCAAATAACTTTGATGAAGAGATTAAAATTATCTAGATGATTAAGATAGACAATATGAAGAGGAGTTATAAGAAAGTGGGGAAGCAACTATTAAGCTGATTTCAAAGCCAAAAGAACTCTTGCTCTTGAGGAAGAAGTCAAGTGTGCGTGTGCTTGTTATGGGATGTTGCAGGTGTTAATTTGCCTGTTGAATGCCTATATAGCCTAGATCTACTCAGTAATTCCTAGTTGGTTGTTTGCCTCTGGCTGAATTCATAAACTTTATTTTTGCTTTTCTAGTTCAAATACTTAGAGATCCTACATATGCTATTTGAAGTGTCACATATAGCGATTGCAAAGGCAATATTGCAAAGGAATTTCTTGCAGAAATTTAGCAGGATATGGGGAGAATCTGGGGCTAAAAATAGTTTGCATAAATCTCCATTCTGAGCCAGAATTGGAGACAAATGACCCATAATGTGCACAACAATTCAATGGCTATTAATACATTTCTGAATTTTTAGAGGAAAAATCATTTGAAAAGATTTTATGAAGTCTCTGAATGTCGGTAATTTGAGTCATGTTTATAAATATTTTACCTGCCTTGAATAGATTAGTTTTGTCCAATAACAATTTCAGAGTAGCTAATGTGGCAATAGAAATATGAATATTTAGGGGCATTTTTAAAAATATAGTAAACGTGATTAGTAATGATTTTTACAGAAGGTTTTTTTAATGGAACATTGCTTTATAAAGGAAACTTGAAGTTAAGTTTGAAGAATTACATAATGAAATCTTCTGGGAGTATGTGGTTTAGGTATAATTACAAAAGTGAAAATATATAATTTATACTTGCATAATATCTGTGATTGAAAGTTATGAAAATAAATCTTGTTATATATTCCAAGCTTCACATTTCTTATATGCATCCCTATATGATTGAAACAGCCTTCCTGCTATGTTCCAGCAATAATCCCACATTCAGAAACATCTAAAATTTAGTCTTATGCAGCAAATCTTCACTATAAGGTAAAATGAATGACACCTTGTTTGCCTTCTTGTTTGTTTATCTGTTTTCTCCTTTCACCAGGCATTTGAGGTAGCCTCCCCAGCCTGTTTAAGACTTTTCCCCAAGCTGAGTCACTGCTATCAGAAATTATAGTTGCAATAATTTATTGAGAGCCCTTTATGTGCTAGGCACTGTGCTGGCTGTTTTCCATATAATATCTCATTTTAACTCTCACAGTAATTCTGTAAACTAGATATTACCATTCCCATTTCACAGATGTGGACACTTGAGAATCAGAGAGGTTAAGTAGCTTTCCTAAAACCATACTGCTCAGCTGTGGCAAATCAGGGCTGTTCACATACATCTGACTCCAAAAGTAAATATCTGAGAAAACAAGGAACAGATTAAGGAGCAATATTCAGAATTTGTATCTCCTTTTCTCACCACAAAATTGCACATAATGGCTGTTATGATTTTGTTGCAATATTCAGAACTTCTATTTCCTTTTCTCACCACAAAATTGCACATAATGGCTTTATGGAGAAAAAGATGAATGATAAAAATGCAGCATTTGTTTAGGGTCAGAGGATCAAAAAGGGCTCATAAGAAATATTGACATAGGGGGTCCCTTTTTATTTTTCTTTTGAGACGGAGTCTCACTGTCACTCAGGCTGGAGTGCAGTGGTGCGATTTCGGCTCACTGTAACCTCCGCTTCCTGGGTTCAAGCAAGTTTTCTGCCTCAGCCTCCTGAGTAGCTGGGATTACTGGCTAATTTTTGTATTTTTAGTAGAGACGGGTTTTCTTTCTTTCCTTCTTTCTTTTTTTTTCTTTTCTTTTTTTTTTTTTTTTTTTTTTTTTTAGTTTTATTTTTGCCCAACTTCCTGTTGATTTGCAGTAGAGACGGCAGTAGAGGTGGGTTTTCACCATGTTGGTCAGGCTGGTCTCCAACTCCTGACCTTGTGATCTGCCCGCCTCATCCTCCCAAAGTGCTGGGATTACAGTCATAAGCCAATCCACTGTGCCTGGCCGGGGGCTCCCTTTTTCTCTCTAGACTCAGTATAACCAGAAAGAGGAGTTGATATCGTGTAAAGGAGAAGAGGTGGAAGTAAGCTTTCTGCTCCTTTCCTAGAATCACCACTCCCATCTTATTCCCTTATTCAAATATGTTGCTAAATGTCTCTTTCTTCATCCTTAATCATCTTGGCCATAGAGCAAATACTGTAAAAGAACATTTAAAGATGGCTGTGAAGATTTGGAGAGCTTAGAGAGTAAATGCACCAAAAGCATAAAACATGGCCCTCTCTGTGTGTCAGAAGAGGACTCAGGTGTACTATAAGAGAAATCTCTATATATTAATAATTGCTTTGTAGGCAAATCCATACCTCAATGTATTTCTATATGACTTTCATAAATCTCAGCAACTAAGAATTTCAGTGTGCTGAAAACTACCAATCCGGTAACCTGATCAGAGTTTAATGACTACAATGTAAGAATTGTGTTGAATTGTGAACAAAATCCAAATGCTTTCAGTCTTACCATGTAAGTCTGCACCAGTTCTTTGGCAGCCCCTGAAAGGCATGTCCTCCCAGACTTGGCTGATGTTTGGTTTGCTTTAAGATTTCCAACTTTCTACAACTGCTAAAATATATGCTAATTGACATAGATATGTTCTCTAGATAAGGTGAGAGCGAAATTGTCAAAGATATCCCTGAGTTACGTATAGAAAAGGGATATATTGAATATAAGTGTATTTTTTCCTACAATGTGCCAATGTTGCTTTTTGGAAGCTGGTTTTGAAAATGATGATAGAATATATTTGAACATAGAAGTCACCTGTGTACTCATATCCAAGTCTTCTTCCTAGATCATCACCTTTGAAATTGGCAGAACCCACCATAGGCCCATGTGCCTCTGAGTACACTGAAAAGAATGTCATTTTGTAAATTACCTATGCTAAAATGGCAAACAGTTTTTCCCCCATGTTCTAATAACTACCCATGAGTGATCTGTTTCAATGTTTCAAACTCACCGTAAAGTTTCTGTTTGATATAGAATGTCTTAAAAGAAGTTTGCCTCCACAAATTATTCCTTATCTTTATTGGTTCTATTCATGACCTACTTTTAAAAAACATTATTATAAAGGATCGCCCCATTAAAATCAGAACAACTACAAATGTTTGCCATAAATTGAGTTGAATTGACCAGTCAACAAGTTGGCAGCTCTTACCAGGAGAGGGGACTGTGTGGGATTTAGCAAAAAGGAGGGGGAAGCAGGTGGAGGTAAAGGAAATCTTGGCAATATGAAAGGGAGGGAGCAGCTCCTTTTCCTGTGAACTGAGTTTAAGCTGGGCAAACAGTTACAAAGTTACATCCCAGGCATTCTAAGAGGAGTAGACAGAGAATGGCATAGAAATAAACTGAGTAAGCACGGTGTTCAAAAAATGACAGGTGAGAGTCTGGGGCATTAATCAGGGAGGGAAGTACAGTCTGATCTCAGAGAAGAAGGTTGGCTAGAGTCCCGCTTTTGCCCTAGGGAACTAGCTAGGTACAAGATGCCCAGACAGAAGGGCCAGTTAGGCAGACTGAGAGCACATTGTCCTCCTTATTCCTAAGTTATTCCCACCCAGAGGGAAACAGAATGGAGCAGCAGCTTGTATCCAGCCGTCGCTGACTTCTGTAATCTATCCACCACCACTAACATCTTCAAAAGTTAGTGAGATCTTGCCCCCTGCCTACCCCTAAATTATAGCTATAGTGAAATATAGCCAGTCAACCAAGTCAATAGACATATGATCTCTGCTGTGCAGTTGATTGGACCAAAGCTGATGCATCTATAGATGGCAGAGGTTATTATAAGCACTTGGAGTCAGAATCTGAAAAGGTTAAATAACTTGCCCCAGGTCACAGACCAAGAGCAAGTTGAACTGTGATTTGAACCCATGCAGTCTGATTCTAGACAGTGGTTTTAAGCACTGTGTTATGCTGCCTTAATGATATATGCATCTAAATTATATTATTTTATTTTTCTTATTACATATAAATTTTAGATACAACTTTAAACATGTCTTCCCTTAGGAAACTTTCTCCAGTTCTCTATCAAAGTCTAATCTCTTTTCTCTGCATTCTCTCATCAGTTATGCTGGGTGGCAGGGGAAGCTCATTTGTCTTGACTCAGAGCAGGAGTCTCTTGATATTACCTATATTTTAGAAATGCCCAACATGTCTAAGCCACTTCATTGGTGTTTCTCTATTCAGATAATTATTAAATTATATTCTGTCACTGAAATAGGAACTTGACTCTCCCAAACATCTTTTTAACTAGAAAATGCACTAGTTTATGACTATTTTAGAGATCTTAAAGTGCTTTCTTTTTTTAGCCAAATTGAGAAAATAATTACATGGAATTACATAATTGCTAAGAGTGGATGGTATTTTGTAGTTATTGTTCCCTTAGATGGGTGGGTTTGCATTTAGCAGAGGAGTACCAAAATGTGCAGTTTCCCTTACCAAAAAAAAAAAGCAGTTTCTTTTTTTCTTTTCTTTCTTTTTTTTTTTTTTTTTTTTTTTGAGACTAAGTCTTGCTCTGACACTCAGGTGGCATTGCAGCCAGCCAATCTTGGTTCACTGCAACCTCGATCTCCTGGGCTCAAGCAATCCTCCCACCTCAGCCTACTAAGCAGCTGAGACTACAGCCATATGCCACAATGCCTGGCTGACTTTTTACTTTTTTTTTTTTTTTTTTTTTTTTTTT
>NW_022436952.1:6473213-6488602 GCF_009761245.1 Sapajus apella | reverse complement strand
TAGAGATGAGGTCCCACTATGTTGCACAGGCTGGTTTCAAACTCATAGGCTTAAGCAATTCTCCTGCCTCGGCCTCCCAAAGTGCTGAAATTACAGGCGTGAGACCCCTTGCCAACCAAAAGCAGTTTCTTTGTTTTGATAGTTATACTGTGCTTATGTAATATGTTCACTTTGAGGGAACAGAATGAAGGATAGATGAGAACTCTGTACTAATTTTGCAACTTTTCTGAAAACTTAAAATTATTTCAAAGTAAAAAGTTAAACAAAGAAGGCATTAATTTAGGTAGAGGTGAAGAATGAATGGAGGAAAACAGAGGAAACAGAATTGGCCATGAGTTGATAATTGTTGAAGCTGGATGATAGGTACAGGAGGTTCATTACATTATTTTCTATACATTTGTACATGTTTGAAATTTTGGTAATTTCTTAATCTAATAAAATGAAACGGAAAGGCATAAAAGGAAGTATTAGGTACAGTTCAACTTTGGACAAACATAAGAATTTTCCAAATGATATTGTTAGCTAAGACAACTCACATGATTTTGGGATTTCTGTTTTTCTTTGCCATTCTTATTATTGGTGCATAAAGAATCAAGTAAATGCTTGTGTGATTTTTTTAACTATAGAATATGTACTCTTAGTTACACTTAGCTGTTGTTCTTCAGGTTTTTCTTATTGCTGCAGTACTAAAAATATATGCATTAGATAAACCAGAATTTTTAAAAAGTTATCTTGCCTGTCTATAAACTAGTAAATATTAATATTTATTTTATGTCTGTACTTGTTTTATTGTTTTTCTAAACAATATGAGTATGAGGTCATGCCTATTGGCATATATTTTCTCATCGATTTTATAATAAACTTACACTGTTCCAAACATAATAAATTATACTAGATCAACACTTATGGGTAAGAGAAGTTTTTAGTGCCATGTTAAATCTTAAGCCATGGACCACTAGATGATGGCCACAGTGTTCATTTCTTATTTTCTAAGCTCTCCTTTTAAAGATACCTAAATTAGATTTCCTTACAAGTAAATTCCCTTAATGCGTTTGGGAATGTAAAGGTTTTTCTTTAAAGCACAATTTGAAAGCATGCTGCCTCTGCCTACCAGCCTAAATGGGTGGCGTTTGATGTGTGATCAGGCAGTCTCCACTTGGAAAACATCATGGGAACTAGGAGCAGTGAGAAGAACCCCATCAGGGAGTGCCATGTCAGTAACAAAGAGCTTCGTGGTTTCTTATTGGGCACCAGTAGACTGAAATGCTTTAAAACTTGAGCCCTGGGTTTAGAGTGCCTAGTGCCTAAGTGTGAGTACAAGTTCTGCCATAAGTGTTTATAACAGCTTTATTCACTGAAACTGAAAACAGCCCAAGTATTCATTGACTAGTGAGTGGATAAACAAATTGTGGTTCTATTCAGCAATAAAAAGGGATAAACTACTGATACGCACAACTACATGGATGAATCTTAAAGGTTTTATGCTAAATAAAGGAAGCCAGACATAAGATATTAGATACTATAGGATTTCATATATTTGACATCCCTAAAAAGTCAAAGCTATAGACAGAAAAATAGATCAGTAATTGGCAAAGCCAGTGATAGAAGGAGTGGATTGACTACAAAGGGGCATAAAGGGGCTTTCCAAGTGATGGAAATATTCTATATCTTGATTTGGGAGTGGTTATACAACTACTATATATATATGTATATATTTGTCAAAATTCATTAAACTGTACATTTAAAAAAGAATTGTGGATTTTGTGTGTGTGTGTGTGTGTGTGTTTCTTCTTTCTTATTTCTTTTTTTTTTTTTTTTTTTTGAGACAGAATCTCACTCTGTTGCCCAGGCTGGAGTGCAGTAGCACAATCTTGACTCACTGCAACCTCTGCCTCCCAGGTTCAAGTGAGTCTCCTGCCTCAGCCTCCTGAGTACCTGGGATTACAGGCACCCACCACCACACCTGGCTAATTTCTGTATTTTTAGTAGAGACAGGGTTTCACCATGTTGGACCAGGCTGATCTTGAACTCCTGACCTCAGGTGAATCCGCCCACCTGGGCCGCCCAAAATGCTGGGATTCCAGGCATGAGCCACAGAGCCAGGCCAATAATTGCATTTTATGTAAATTTTATCTCAATAAAGTATTTATTTATTTATTTTTTATTTTTATTTATTTTTTTTTTTGAGACAGAGTTTCGCTTTTGTTACCCAGGCTGGAGTGCAATGGCGCGATCTCGGCTCACCGCAACCTCCGCCTCCTGGGTTCAGGCAATTCTCCGGCCTCAGCCTCCTGAGTAGCTGGGATTACAGGCACGCGCCACTATGCCCAGCTAATTTTTTTTTTGTAGTTTTAGTAGAGACGGGGTTTCACCATGTTGACCAGGATGGTCTCAATCTCTTGACCTCGTGATCCACCCGCCTCGGCCTCCCAAAGTGCTGGGATTACAGGCGTGAGCCACCGCGCCTGGCCTCAATAAAGTATTTAAAACCAAACATACAAAATGTGTTTTCCAGAACTCTTTTTGATTTGTCTAGTTTCCATGAACAAGCTTATTGTTATTGCTTTACATCAATTGTCTTTCTAGAACCCAAGCGATATATGAGTTATTTGCCACATGTGTATTTTCTTATCTGTCTGCTCTCTTCTGATAAAATGGTATGACAGCAGGGCCCCAGGGGGATGAAGATGGCAAAGGGGACCCTGAGTTAAATTCTGGCCTTAGGAGACAAGCTCTTAGAAGGCACTGTGAGCACAGGAAAGAAGGATTTAGGGAAAATGGAATCTGGCCCAGGCTACAAAGAAAGACCCAAGAACAGAATGTTGGTGGGCCATAGGAATGGAGAAGATGGATGAGATGACCCCGTTGGGGAAAGGGAAGCTAAGAGAGTAGAATGAAATATACTTATTTAGGTATCACAGCCCTCAAATTAACATGTTTACACATTCATGACACCCAAGTGGCTTCAATTTCTCGGCAGTGGAGTTTTTCACATAATTAAGCTTTTAAAAAAATATTCCTTTTTTTCCATTAAAAAACCTGACAAATGGTCCACATGTATCATTTGGACACAGGTCACATTACCCAGATAATAAACTCTTTCATGTAAAATTTCCAGTAGATTTTTAACATGCAAAATCCTCCTCATATGTTATCCTGCATTGATCCGATTGGAGCTGTTAGTGTCTAGTGGATCAATGATCAGCAAACTAAAAAGTCACTTAGTGACTATGACACCCATGACAGTGTTAGAATCTATTGTGTCAGGAATCCTTGTTTTATTAACTCTGTAATTACCTGTTCAGCTGAACCGGTGAATTTTATTACACATTTTCTTTCACCTGAACAAGACCTTTGCACTTCTACCAGTGCCCTGAGGATCCTCCTTTTTTTTTTTTTCTCTCTCTGCTCCATATCTTTCTCAAGTGCTCTTTGGCTTTGCTGCCATCTGTTTTGGCAGAGAAGTGTGTGGGAAGGAGGCTTTAAGAATACCACCGCCTCGCTTTGGAAGCTGTTAAGTGGCCTCATCCTCCAGGATAGTTGCTTCAGTTGAAACACATTTAGTGCCCAGAAGTCAGGAGTGTAACTCAGCTTGCTATATATTGGTGCTTTCTTTAAACAAAGGATCATATACTGTATGGCCTGGGAGTTAACAACATGGACTTTGGAGGCAGGTCTGGGAAGCAATTGGCAAGTTACGTAAGCTCCCTCAGCCCAGTTCCTTGTGTGTAAGAGGGGAGGATAGGAATAGTTCCCTCCTTATAGTAACACATGGATGTCTTTCCAGTACCTGACTCAGTATGTCTGAAACTTTGTTTTCTCCTCCTAAAACTTGTACCCTTTTCTTCTTTCTCTTGGTAAATGGTGCTCTTATCTTTGACTTCCTCTCTCTTATCCCAGCCCAATATCCAGTCACTCACCAGATGCTATCAATTCTGTATCAGAAGTGTTTCTCTTCTACATTGTTACTCTCCATCCCTGCCATCTCTACCCAAGCCATTATGGATTCTCATCTGGACTATTAATCATTTCAACTGGACTTCCCAAAACTCACTCTTGGCCTCTTTTAATATAGTCATGCTGCCATTCTTCAAAGAATTCTGTTATCCTTAGCATTAAGCTCAACATAATTAACACATCCAGAAGACTTTATGTGATTCCATCCTTTTTCTACTCTCGTTGAGCTGTTGTTGTACTAGAATTATATTTTATTATAATTGCGGTCTTGTGCTAGAATTATATTCTATTATATACATGTAATTTATTTTTTCATTTATTAACTCATTCAACTAACAAACTGAACATCTACTACTATGTGTCAAGAATGGTGCAGAAAGAAAGAGAGAAAGAAAGAGAGAGAGAGAAAGAAAGAAGGAAAGAAAGAAAGAAAGAAAAGAAAAAAGAACACTGAAAATTCAAACATGAAGAGGGTCTGGCCCCTGCCCAGGATGAGCTCACTGCCTAATGTGGGATAGAGATACAAGAAAATGATCGTGGTGAAATGTAACATGGGAGCAGAGAAGAGAGAATGATTAGCTTTGTGTTAGCACAAAGAAGGCTTTGTAATGACAGTGACTATATTATGTCTTGAAGGATAAATAGGAATATGTGTTTGTGTGTAATTTTAAGTTAGATGTTTCATGCTAGAAAATATTTTAGGAATATGATAAAAACCCAAAGCATAATTCTTATTTAGAGTATGTAAAAGGTGCTTAATGGTTTCCTACATCATAGAGGTTACTTATGTAATAACCATTACTATTCATAATTTCTTTTAGAACAAATAAAGCTGAGGCCAAGCACAGTGATGCTCAAGCCTATAATTTCAGTATGTTGGGAGCTGAGGTGCGGGGAGGATCACTTGAGGCCAGGAATTCAAGACCAACCTGGGCAACACAGTGAGACTTCATCTCACAAAAAAAATATAAAAAAATAGCTGGACATAGAGGTATGAGCCTATAGTCCTAAGCCACTTGGAAGCCTGGGCAGCAGAGAAAGACCAAAAGTCATAGAAAAGCACTCAATGAAAATAAAAAGGTGTCTAATCAACTTTATTATTTATTTTAAAGTGGTGGGCATGTTTCATTGATTGCCATTGCAGTCAGACCCTCCCCCTTCCTATATTTTACATGGCTAATATAATAACCCCAAAGTTCCGTTTTCTTGAAACCTGCCTCAAAAAGTGGGAACTGAAAAGCCTGTTGATGACAGAATATGGTCAGAATCAACCAAAAAAATAAATTAACATCTTCAGCCTTTTTCTAATCAGGAATGCTCCATATATTCATCATGTAATCAGACCTTTTTAAATGTTTAATTTCAGTACAGATAAATTAGACTATCCACAAACGTCAGAGGGTCTGTTAGTTTGAGTTTTTGAGGCTTGCCTAAGCACAGATTAGGTATGAAATACCTAGTTTTCTAGAAATGCAACTTTAATACTCAGCTGCTGCTGAATGTCCACTTGACAAATTTAACTATTAATAAGAGTTTCTTTTACAAATGTAGCCTTCTGAATATACTTCATTTTCCTAACCTTTGGGAAATTAAAAGCATTCTCTTAATTTTTGAAAAATGTATTAAGCAAATGCAATCATTTCTGTAATATAAAAGAAGTATTCTTAAAAGAGAAACTTAAATTTCCTTTCAGGCCTATGATGCTTATTGACCATATTATTGTGCAGACATTTCATAGAAATATTTTTTACCATAAGGACACTGATTCATCATCACAGACTATTTCTATTGGAGGTAATCTCCTGTGTCTAAAGTCTGTCACATAAAGATCTCAACGCACTTGTTACGTAAAGTATTTTAGTGTTCTTAGTTTTAAGCCCAGTGTTTAAGATACAGAGAAATGCATACGACTAGCTCAATCTGTGCTTCTGAAAGAAATATATATCAATTAAGCAAAATTGAATTGCTTGTAAGACCTCTGAAAGTACTGATGGCACCTCAGTTGTGAAGAGCAGTGGGAACATTACATTCTGCTTCCTTCAGCTAAAGAATAAGAAATAACAAAAGTTACCTGATCCAGGGTGAAGTTGACCTAGAACTCTAGAGACCATTTCCTTTGAAATGATTAGGAAAGTACCATGTGTGGAGCAAAAGAAATTAAGCTGAAAAAATGTAAACCATAAGTTAAGAGACCTCATCATTACAGCAGCATCACCCCTTCTGCTTCCTAATTCTTCCTTACTGATGTAGACTGTGAAGATATAAAGATGAATAAGACCTAGTCCCTGCCTTCAAGGGACTAATAATCCAATGGAAAACAGATATGTACAACTAACCATAATCATTAAGATATATTAGTGTTTTCAACAAAGTGCTAAGTGGAGAGAGAACAAAATAAATGATTAATTTTGCCTGGGAGAATCAAGGAAGACTTTACAGAGGAGGTGACATTTAGCCAAATCTTGAAGGATAAGTAAGATTTAACCAAATAAAGAAAGTAAGAATTCCCTAGAAAGAGAAAGTAGCAGAAAACAAAAGCAAGTTATATAAAAATTATTGGCATATTGGAGAATATTTAGAGGGAGTGGCTGGGAAGATAGATTAGGGTTAGTTGGGAATCATATGGTTATTACTCCTCTCTTGATCCACTCCTGTTACCTATGGTGATAGGCTTTATTTTTTTAAGATACTAATCAACCTTAATATTTTGTGGTGGGCATGTTTCATTGATTGCCATTGCAGTCAGACCCTCCCCCTTCCTATAAACTCTCTCATCCCCTTCGTATTATCTCCTATTATGTGTGGTATTAATAAGATATAGCAGTCTCTTTCCACTATCAAATCCTTCTTCACCCAACTCTGGTATTACTAAGGCCCAGCCACATGATTTAGGCTTGACCAAATGGATACTTCCTCTTTGAAGACTTTGAATCTTAATCAAGTGATACAAAGATATGAGGACATCTGGTGATGATATTCATAGCAGCAGTAGCAGCAACAATAGTTGGGATTTTTGCTGTGACTCCTGTCCCTTGCCCTCAGGAGCACCCTTGACTCCAACCTTGAGTCAGTTTCTGCTTTGCAGCTAAGAACACTGACCCAACAATGTCCAAAACCAAACTCATCATTCAAGTTCAAGAAGTTACACACTGAAAACATGGAACTACAAGTTCAAAATTTCAAATGAAAGGCTTTTTAGGATAAAGAAAGATTTAAGATCCCCTGTATTAAAGATGAGAGTTAAAGGCTAAGAGATAGATCATCCAGGGAGATACTGTAGAGAAAGAAAACAAAAGGACCAGAGATAGTATCCTGGGAGATGTCAACATATGATGAAGCAGACAGAGGAGCTAGCAAAGATGCCCTAAGGGATATTAGAGGTAGGAGGAGAACCCAGGGAGGAAATAATTTCAAGAAAGGGGTCAGCAATATCAAATACTGCAGGGGGATCAGAGAGAATAATGACTGAGAAGAGGTCATTGGGATTGACAATTAGCAAGTCACTGGGTACATTCGAAAGGACAAATTAGTAGTAGCTTTAAAGGCGGGAGCCAAAAGTCCATGGTTGAGGAAGTAAAGGGAGGTGGCAAGTGAAAGTATCAGTATAGATTGCTTTACTGGAAGTCTGGTAAAGTGAAAGGGAATAAAACAGCCACAGGGATTTGAAGTTGAGAGAAAAGTGAGTCTTTTCTAGCAAAAGAGTTGGTGGAGGAGGAGGCATTGAAAGTATAAGACACAGGAAACATAGATGATGGAGCATTATCTAGGAGAAGGAAGGAGATGATGGCAGTTATAGCAGGGTCAAATTGGGCCGAATTAGCGGCGTTGTCCTTGGAAGGGAATAGAGCCTCTTCTTCTTTGGAAACAGGACAGAAAGAGGGAAGAAAAGATGAATATTAAAATCACTGGAGCCAGGCGCTGTGGCTCACACCTGTAATCCCAGGAGGCTGAGGCAGGAAAATCACTGGAGGCCAGAAGTTCAAGACCAGCTCGACAACATAGCAAGACCCCTGCCTCTTAAAAAAAAAAAAATTTTTTTTAAGACAGTCTCACTCCGTCGACCAGACTGGAGTGCAGTGATGCAATCTCGGCTCACTGCAACCTCTGCTTCCTGGGCTCAAGCAATCCTCCCTCCTCAGCCTCCAGAGTAGCTAGTACTACAGGCAAGTACCACCATGCCCAGCTAATATTTAGTATTTTTAGTAAGTCAGGGTTTCTCCATTTTGTACAGGCTGGTCTCAGACTCTTGGACTCAAGTGATCTGCTCACCTCAGCCTCCTGAAGTGCTGGGATTACAAACGTGAGCCACCTCGCTCAGCCTAAAAAATTTTTTTTTAATTAGCCAGGCATGGTGTCCTATACCTATAGACCTAACTACTCAGGAGGGTGAAGCAGGAGGATTCCTTGAGCCTAGGAATTTGCAGCTGCACTGAGTAAGCTATGATTGTACCACTGAACCCCAGCCTGGGTGTCAGAGCAAGACCCCATCTCTAAAAGTGGAAACTTTAAAATAAAATGTAAATCACCAGAGTTCTTAAACCTGGAGATTTCTCAAGCCTCAACTTAGTGAATTTGAATATTAGTGCAAACGGCCCCTGAATGTGCATTATTAACAAGCTGCAGGTGACAACTATGCATACTAAAATTTGAGAATCACTAATAAAGATTATACAAAAGGAGAGATGGAATTGGAGCTAAAGAGTGATAAAAGGGCTGGGCACAGTGGCTCACCCCTGTCATCCCAGCACTTTGAGAGGCTGAGGCAGGCAGATCACCTGAAGTCAGGAATTCATGACAGCCTGGTCAACATGGTGAGACCCTGTCTCTACTAAAAATGCAAAAATTAGCCAGTCATGGTGACCCACACCTGTAGTCCCAGCTACTTGGGAGGCTGAGGCAGAAGAATTGCTTGAACCCAGTAGACAGAGACTGCAGTGAACTGAGATTGCACCAATGCACTCCAGCCTAGGTAATTGAGTGACACTCCATCTCAAGAAAAAAAAAAAAGGAAGAGGATTTATTTTAAAAACATCTGAGAATCAATACTGCTTTTATAATATTTAAATTTTCTGTGTGAATTAAATAGCCAAAGTACATAGTTATCTATCATTCATTTATCCAATAAACTGTTATATATTTACGATGTTCAAGCATTATAACTAACTTTGAGATTCAGAAGAAGTATATCCATCTATTTTTTTAAAAGGGGGATGTCAATTCACTTAGGATGTCAAAACATAAATTGATAAACTAACAATACATAAAAAGCAACCCTTCTCAGACAAGAAGTAGAAGTGATATGGGTGGTATGCATCAGAATCCCTAAGGAGATTATTCAGAATATTAATGCCCTCATCCAAGTCAAATCAGAAGTTTGGAGAAAGTATGCTTGGTTTGAAAAGTTCCAAAATTATTCAACACAGTTCCCACCAGCTCTTAAAAATTACTGAACTAGAGGAAAAAAGAAAAGAATAGTCCAGGCGCAGTTGCTCACGCGTATAATCCTAGTACTTTGGGAGGCTGAGGCAGGAGGATTGCTTGAGTTCAAGATCAACTTGGGCAAAAAAGCCAGACCTCAACTCTACAAATGATACTAAAAAAAATTAGGAGTGGTGACACACGCTGTGGTCCCAGCTACTCGGGAGGCTGAGGTGTAAGGATTACTGGAGCCCAGGAGGCCAACGCTCCAGTGAGCTGTGATTGAACCACTGCACTCTGGCCTAGGGAGCAAAGTGAGACCTTGTCTCAAAAAAAGAAAAAAGAATGTTAATAATCACTGTCAGGTTTGTTGAATGAATATTGCAATTTTGTTGACTTTATATATATATATATATATATGTAGTTTCCAATTTAAAAATTGTTGGTACTCCTAATATGGTTACAATTGAAACGTGTTTAGATTCTTAGGCAAGCCCAGAAAGGTGTATGTAATTATTGGCATGGCTAATCATAGGTCACTAACCTTTTCTTTGAAGCTTAAAAATAGAGAGGTGTGTAATAGAAGTTTCTTCCAATTTCCTAGGAAATGCTTTAAAAAGAAACAAGCAAAATTTTCCTTGGTGCTCTTCTACCTCCTTTTGACACCTCTCTTCCACTCAGGTTCACCATAGGCTCATGCACCCCCCTTAAACCTACACTACCTTTAAAAACATTTCCAAATTCAGTTGTACAAAAATTGAATTCCAGCATTAACAATTATAGTGAAAATTTGGCAACAACATATGTATCCATCAATGGGAGATTTGTGAAATAAATTATAATGTATCTGAATCATGAACAGTATGTTATAAACACAATAATAACAATCTACTTTTTTGGTAAAATATAGCCTTGACCTTTTAGAAGATAAAAAAGCATGCTATAAAACAGGATTAAAGACTTACTTTTCACTTGACTAGCCTTAAAAAAAATTTAAAAAAGAGCATTTTTCCATCAGTCTGGAAGGATGTTGGTGTTGAGGTTGGCGTACATATCAAGGACAGTAACTACCATGCTTCTGAAGTTTTGGCAAAGCCTCAGATGCGTGGCCTTCTGGCCAGGCGTCTGCGAATTCATATGGTTGGAGCATTCCTGGTATCCCTGGGGGTTGCAGCTCTCTATAAGTTTGGTGTGGCTGAACCAAGAAAGAAGGCATACACAGATTTCTACAAAAATTACAGTCCCCAGAAAGATTTTGAGGAGATGAAGAAGGCTGGTATCTTTCGTAGTATAAAGTGATCTTGGAATAGAAGGAATTTCTTCAGGTTGAATTACCTAGAAGTTTGTCACTGACTCGGGTTCCTGAACTATGACACATGAATATGTGGGCTAAGAAATAGTTTCTCTTGATGAATAAACAATTAACAATTTAAATAAATAAATAAATAAAAGAGCCAGGCACAGTGGCTCACACCTGTATTCCCAGCACTTTGGGAGGCTGAGGCAGGCAGATCACTTGAGGCCAGCAGTTCGAGACCAGCCTGGCCAACATGGTGAAACCCCATCTCTACTAAAAATACAAAAATTAGCCTGGTATGGTGGTGTGCACCTGTAGTCCCAGCTATTTGAGAGGCTGAAGCAGGAGAATCGCTTGAATTCAGGAGGTAGAGGTTGTAGTGAGCTGATATTGCAGCCCTGCGCTCCAGCCTGGGTGACAGAGCCAGACTCTGTCTCAAAAATAAATAAATAAATAATAAAATTAAAATAAATTAATTAAAAAAAATTTTTAAAGACTGACTTGATTTTGCTAAAATTAGGTGTATATGTGTGAGTGCATGCATGTATGCAAAAAAGTTATCCAAAAAAGTCACAAATACTGAGATTTTTTTGATGATTTTTATTTACTTATGTTTTCTATATTGTTTAAAAGTTTACTATGTTTTTCATATTTTAGGACTCTGAAAATAAGTTGTTTTTATTTTTTTATTATTAAACTCCCAAACCACTTACTGTCCCTCCCCACCAGATAAAAACTCTCTTTATCTTAGTGTAGCTTATCTCAGCTAGATGTAGAAGGAAGCTAAGCTGATTGAATTAGTTTGAGCCAGTTTGTGAGTGATTGTTATCTCCATTATCCTTCAAAACATATTTGTTTTCTCAAAATATAAATGAATCTCTAAATTGTGGTATTTAAGGTAGAATAATGAGGAAGCACAATAATTTGGACAATGTGGGTTACATAATTTTGGACAAGAATATGACTTCATAGCAAGTTAACTCTGCCTGGAAATACACGTCCCTTAGGCTCAGCTTCCTGAAGCTCTTCCCACTTATGCCACACTCTCTAGTCCTGGTGTACACAGGTACTTGTTACACAGAGAAGTTATTTTTTGTTTGGTTTCTTAACATGGTCAAATTTACTTATTTATTTAATCACTTTTAACTTAAAATGTCCTTTCTTCTCTAAAGAGCTTTGTTCAACATTCAGTTCTTTTATGGTTTTTCCATGATTTGACTTCCATATATTTACCTTTAATTCAGTTGAAATTTATTTTGATCAGTGTGAGACAAGAATCTAAATTGATCTTGTCCCAAATTACTATTCTCTTCAAAATCATTTATTCAATCACCCTCTTCTACTTGTGGTGCATTATTTATTATACATTAGTATGTTACATCTCAAATGAGCTCTTTATTCTGTTTTATTGATCTATCTTTGTACCAATACTAGGACTTACTGTAGCTCTAGAATGTTTTAAATATTGCGTCTGTCGTGACTTTTCTCTTTCAAAATTTCAAAATGCTATTTTCACCCCTTTATTTTTCCTGTAAATTTCAAAATTGTTCTATTAAGTACCTTAAAAATCTTATTGTGGTTTTAGTTTATATAGCATTATAGTTAAAAATTAACTTGAGGCTGGCGCAGTGGCTCATGCTTGTAATTCCAACACTTTGGGAGGCCGAGGTGGTTAGATCAATTGAGGTTAGGAGTTAGAGACCAGCTTGGCCAACATGGTGAGACCCTGTCTCTACTAAAAATACAAAAATTAGCTGGGCGTGATGGCATGTGCCTGTAATCCCAGCTACTTGGGAGGCTGAGGTAGGAGAATCACTTGAACCCAGGAGGCAGAAGTTGCAGTAAGCCGAGACCATGCCACTGCACTCCAGCCTGGGCAACAGAGTGAGACTGTCTCAAAAGAAAAAAAATTAACTTGAATCTCTCTACTTTGTACCAACACATCCTTTTCAGTCTTCCAACTATTTTCCACGAGACTCTGTGTCAGATGTGGCAGCAATGGATATATATTCTATGTGGTAACTCAGGGGTTTGTATGTCAGGATTGCCTGTACTCAAGTTTTAGGAAACTGTCATTTAGGACTTTTGACTAGTAAGCACAATATGTAATAGAGGTTTCGGATTTTTTTTTAAGTAGTCTTCTTTCATGTTATTATTTCAGTTTACTATTTGGAGGGTTAACTACTTATTGTTTGGTTGCCCAGGACTGATATCCTTTGCATCTTCTTCTCATTTTTATAATTGGCTTATTATGTTGCAGTGGAGCCCTCTTCAAGTTTTTATTTTTTTTAACTCTAGAGAATAATGTCTGTCTTTCAAGGATTTGATGAGATTCATTTTGTAAAGCATTCTAAACCCTACACTGGATTATTACATTAACTATCGGTATGATCTCAGAGAAATAATTTAAGTTCTCTGATTTTAGTTTTCCTCACCTGTAAAATGGGTGTAATAATACAGACGTGAGGTAATAATGTAAATGTACCTATAAACAACCTCTGTATAATCACACAAGAAATGGTGTGCCTTTCCATCTTTCCCTTCCCTCCATTTACCTGTTGATATCTATTTTGTCAGGTCCTCCCCACCTGTGGTTCTGTAATTACCCTTCTTAATGGAATTCTTAAGCATCTCCCATGGCTCAATACTTAAGACCAAGTGGTGAAAGAGTAGAAATATCATAAATAATTTTGTAAGCAATCTAATATTAAATTAATTGATATTAAATTAATCACAAATCATTTTAATAGTAGCAAATTAAACTAAGCAGGTGTTTTTTGCTCTTTAGAAAAAATGGATTTAGAAAATTATTATTTTCTAAGTTATTAATGATTAATATAGGGCAATAATTCGGGTGTTGACCTTAAAGACTTGTGTATAGAGTATCTATTAGTACCAAGCAGTAATTTGAAGTATAAATGCTGATTGTATCACCTTAGAGCCAAAATCATTGATTAAACAGGCATATTCAACATTAAAATGTGTGTGTGTTTAATTAAAATTGATTTTGGAAGAATTCTCCAACTACTGTTCCTTTTGCTCAATATTTTTTTTATTGTGAAAACGAAGTAAAATTGAGGTATTATTTAAGTTAAATCATGTATGTTGAGAGGTATCTAATTTTGTTTTTTTTTTCTTCTAAGGCCTAATAACTTATATATCTACTTCATGTCTTAATTTCACTTCAAGCTAGAAAAGGCTTACTAGTGTTCATAATTCAGAAGTTGGAAATTTATCAGAAGATCCTAAATGTTGTAGGAACATTCAGAGCCCTGAGTAGGGAAGGATGTGGAAAACAAATTTGAGAAAAATAATTATTTGTTTGGCATCGCATTTTTTCCATGATAAAATGATATCCTATGCACTGATTCTGTCATCTGCTATGTTCTATTAGGGTTTTCCTTAAAGCAGTGAAAGCATTATGTGTTGAGTGTCAGTCTAGTCACAGAAAGAAAGCTAATTCATGTGTATTTGGACATTTCCACTTCATTCACCCAGGAATTTTCTCTAGTAATTGTAAAATAGAAATACCATTTTTAAATTTCAAAAAAGCGAAAGAGGACTAAGAAAAGGAAAACAGAATTTCTAAAATTAAGTTGCTTTCCAGCCACAGACTTGATTTCTTGAACAGTTTTAATAGTGTATTTATTGTTATATATAATATAATACATATTTTACAGGCAACTATCTATCTGTTCTCAAAGGTGGAAACTATCTTTAAACAATAAAGGAACTCCTTTCTGACACAAATGCTGTCTGCCTTTCAAGTAGAAATATGCAGCATGCTGTTTGCACCAGCCTAACGATTTACATTAAGACCTATTTGGTATAGCTTATAAAATCTATTATTTTTGGCAGATACTTCAGTTGAATAGACTATGCTGGGGTGTGTGTGTGTGTGTGTGTGTGTGTGTGTGTGTGTTTAGATTGTCTCTAAAATATTTCAAGCTCACTCACAGGTTAATAATTACACAATGATGTCAGCCAAACCAAGTGCTGACAAGGAAATGAGAGCGTTGTTCAGGAGAGAATGAGTATCCCAAGAGAGGAATCAAACAGCAAGCAGTCATTTTTCATAAAGAGAAAAATGACTAAACTAAAGAAAAGAGGTTTTAAAAAATAAGTTTAACTGAAAACTTGGACAACCTAAAAAGATATGCAGATGTGAAGATTCTAACAGAAGAGGCATTTGGAGCGTGGCCAGCTCCCTGTTCCACCCGCCACAGGAGTTTGCCTTTGGGCAGATGCAGCTCCCAAAGGTGTTTTCTCCCTGGTTTGATGGGGAGGAAAAAGTGAAAGGTTACAGTTTGGGTGTGTTAGACACACCTTTAGCCAGAATGGTATTCCTGAGTTACTCACATTATTGATCACAACTATACTAGAATAAAATAAAATGTGAAAACTGTGTGCTGATTTTTAACTACCACATCAATATGCTTAAAAAAATAATTTGAGGTTTTGTGTGTCTTTTCTGAATACACAGTAACCACACACCACAATGTCATTGCCTTTCTTTCTTTCTCTCTTTCTCTTTCTCTTTCTCTTTCTCTTTTCTTTTCTTTTCTTTTCTTTTCTTTTCTTTTCTTTTCTTTTCTTCTTTTCTTTTCTTTTCTTTTCTTTTCTTTTCTTTTTTTCTTTTCTTTTCTTTTCTTTTCTTTCTCTCTCTCTTTCTTTCTTTCTTTCTTTCTTTCTTTCTCTCTTTCTTTCTTTCTTTCTT
>NW_022436952.1:6416132-6473113 GCF_009761245.1 Sapajus apella | reverse complement strand
TTTCTTTCTTTCTTTCTTTCCTTTCTTTCTCTCTTTCTTTCCTTCTTTCTTTTCTTTTTCTTTGAGTCAGGGTCTCACTCTGTTGCCCACACTGGAGTGCAGTGGTGCAGTCTCAGCTCACTACAACCTCTGCCTCCTGGGTTCAAGCGATTCTCCTGACTCAGCCTCCCAAGCAGCTGGAATTACAGGCACCTGCCACCACACCTGGCTAACTTTTTGTATTTTTAGTAGAGATGGGGCTTCACGGTGTTGGCCAGGCTGGTCTTAAACTCCTGACCTCGTGATCTGCTCACCTTGGCCTCCCAAAGTGTTGGGATTACAGGCGTGAGCCACCGCGCCTGGCCATAGCTTTCTTACTAATTAAAAATTCCCAGTTTTAGAGTCTTTGGAGCTTCAGTATGAACTAACTTTCCAAATTAAAACTGGATTCAGGTACTTCTATTAACAGATTGGGTTTCATTAAATCCCACCACAGACAAATCCTATAAAAAGTGTGTATTGTTTCAAATAGCTGGAAAGGAGAGCAGCTTTCCCCATAACTCACCCGAGTTGTGGCTCACCCCAGTAGAGTCATGTTTTTAGCAAAGTTCCTGTGGGAGATCTGTTTGTGAAAGTGGCATTTGTGATTCAGACTTCAGCTCCCCATGCCAGCTTCGGAAAGTCAAACAGATGTTTCCTCGTTGACGGCAGCATAGCTCATCACTTATCCCAAGAGGAAAATCAGAAGAGGCTGGGGACAAGCACAGTTCTGTCAGCCACAACCACAAGAAAATGGAGATAAAGGGGGCGTGTGTGTGTGCGTGTGTGCGTGTGTTGTAGATTTGATTAAATGTAAGTTTAAATATTGCTCTATTTAAGGATAGAATGATTCATCATCTATAGAAAATTTTATCCTCTACCTAAATTTCCTTTTCTACTCCCTTTTCCCCCCTCCTTTCCTGGCAAAGTTCAGTATCTTTATGGGTCTCTTTGGAGTACAATCTTCGTGCTTTTCAGTTTTTACCTTGAATTAATAGGTTGTCTGAAAGCAAAGCTTAGCTCCTGATTTGTTTTACAAGAATAATAAGAATAAAAAGTTACTTTTTATTCACACATCAAAACACATGCATACCAAAAAAACAAATAAAATGTACATTGAATCTTATACCACAGTAATGTGACCTGGGAATTAAACTCATTAAATGGATTTCAAAGAGCTGGGTAGTATATAGTGGAAAACAATTTTGCAGTAAGCCTTAACTAACATTAAGTGGAACATAGTGACCTCTTTATTTTTGATCTGTGTGTGTGTGTGTGTATGTGTGTATATATATATATTTTAAAGTAGTGTTGCTGATTTTTGAGCTAGTTATCAAATGCTTTTGAAAAAACAAAAAGTCAGTTTTAAGCATTTCCATATTTTTGTTTTGAACATTTATTAGATATAATCTTGCCTAATTGTAGCCTAAAGTCAGATTTCTTAAGTTAGATTTTTTTTTAATTATCTGATGTCTCTTTGCTTGGATTGAACTCCTCTTGTCCTGGGCCTTAGACCATTAGAAGGGTTGCGGCTGGTTTAGAAGGTTCTCTGCAAATGTATGGCTCTGTCTCTCCCTTTCAGACATCCTCGTTTGCTCTCCTCTCTTGCTCTGTGCAAACGCAGAGTGGTGTCTGTGTTTCAGGAAAAGAATGTGTGTTAAAAGAACTAATGGTCCGACTGTCCATCAGGCTGGGCAGCAGTGGAGGTCATCTGGCGGTCAAAACCAAATAATTTCAGCCTGTTCCTAAAGCCCCTGAAGCTGCTGACTCGATGACTGGAGTTCACCGCCTCTTGTTGCTTCTGTATCCTCTGAAACCTGGGAGTTTTATTTTTGGAGACAAGAAGGGACATATTTTCTTCCTAGCAACTGTGTGCACAGTGCCCACCATTCAGCATTTGCTCAGGTTAGCTTGGCTAAAGTATACAGTCAGTGCTCCTTCTTGATATGTGTCTACCCTGAATAGATGATTGATCAGATTCTAAACCTAGAGGCCTCCAAAATATTGGAAGAGTCTGGATATATGTGCATGTTTGAAGCTCATTGTTATACAGAAAAAATAAATATTTAAAAATAGAAAATATTTGTCTGCCTTTATAAAGAGACCCAATGTTCTTAATGTAAAACTTTCTACAGGCACATATTTTAAGGTGACTTCCAAGTTTCCACATTCATGTGGAACAGATGGAAATGGAAGTAGTTTCAGAGTGCTGACAACTCCATTAAAAATGTTTTAAAATCCATAATCCATAAATCTAAACCACATATTGGTTATATTCATAGCCTTTTCAGTATTTCGTGTACCCTGTTTGTGAATACCACCACCTGCTGGTAGTTAATGACAAGCTCTCACTTTGTTTACTGAAGAATCAAGCTAAACATCAGTATTAAGTAAAACTTAAATGTTTTAAGTAGATAAAATTTTGAGATGAGAATCTATTTACTGTGTTAGTTTGAAACATCCTAACCACATTAATTTGCAAAAACTTTTAAAGAAACACTTGAAAAAATTGCACATGAAATATTGTTTTGAAATGAAAGCTATTCTTAAATTATAGCAATTTTTATTATCTTTTAGCTTCAACTTCTTTTTCCTTGCCAATAACATTTCAAAGTAATGTTATAGATATCCACATCTTCAAATCTGAGTTTCATCTCTTCTACTTCTTTTGTTTGCCTGCTTTCTAAAAGAAGTCTGTATATGCAATGAAATACCTAAATATGGACAAGGAGGAGGGACAGGAAAGCATGGAAAATCCACAGGCTGAATAATTAAGTGTTGACTTCTAAAGATTATGTCTGTGATTGAGGAATTTACCACTCTTATTTTGGCATTGACTCATAAAACATATGTTCACAAAATCTGTTTTACGGGCTTTTTAACAGGGTAAGAAATTTAAAATGTACAACAGAATAGGAAAACCAAATCTTCATGCAATGAGATTACAGTATACATTGTTTCTTTTAATTGTTCAAGTTTTTACTCATCAAACAGAAATATGCTATAATACCTTACAATAAAATATAATGTCGCATTGCCCAAAACAGTGAATGACAGAATTTTGTAGATTAAGAATATGGATTAAGGTAATCCAAAACTGCAGTTTATTAAACTCCAACCCCCCCTCCAAAAAAAAAGTGTGGTTCTTATTATGAAGCTCTAAGAGTTTTCTGGCTTTCTTAAAAATGCATCCTGGTCCAATTTTAATATATGCCTTTTGCTGGGTCATTTTTATTATCGCTTTGCTATCTAGTAAGACTCTTGAAATGTACTGGTTTTCGGCTGAACTTAGACAGTGATTCCTTCTTCTTAAATATGGTCTTCTAACCTCCTGACTGGGGGCCTCCTGCAGGTGGATAATTCTCTCTGACCCTCCAATGCGAGAGGCTCTGCCGCCTCCGGTAGGCCCTCCATCTTCTTTGCAGGCAGCCACACTACTAATATTTTTAGATGCTTGCAGCATTCATGTCTCAGTATATCCAGTATTTCAGGAAATTTGAAGTTACAGACCATTGGCAGTAAGAAACAAAGCCTCACTGAAACTTTGTTGTACTTACATAGCCTGGTGCTGAGTTTTATGTGTTATCTGGAGAAGAATGAAATTGATCCAACGCCTTTCCAAGAGGAAGAATGACTTCCAGAGATTTTTCTCTCTCGGGGGAGCTTTTACAGACTTTTTTCAATATTCTTTCATTATGTGTATGGTTTTTTTTCCCCCACCATAAAACAAAAGGAACCTCTAATGCTATAAGGGGGCAAGGAATAGAAAGGGTAGAAAACAATGACACCAAATCCCTTTTGATGAGGGAAACCTAAGTAAAAAACTCTATTAATTAGGCTAAGAAATTTCTTCCTTAATTTGAGAATGCTGGGTTCAATATGACCCTTGCTTTTGGAATTTTTACAGTTTGTTACCCTGTGACTCTGATCACTGCTACCAGGCCTGACTTATACCTCCCGCTGCTTACATTTAAAAGGTCACGAGGACAATGACTAGGTGACCGCCCATCACACAGTCTGTGAGCGCATCCTCAGCATAAAACGCCCCCTACTGCTTCCAGGAGGCCAGTTCACTAATGATTCTCGGGCCTTACTCCTAGCAAGCAAACTAACCCTGTAACTGCCAAGGATTCCTGGGTATATAAGGAGACGGTAAAGGTTGGTACCACATTTCTTTTTAAGGCTTTATAAGGCTCTATTTAGAGTGAGCCACAGGCGTGTCACTCTTCTGTTGTTTACCAAAGCATAGATTGTTTACTGTCCACAGCACTGAAACATGATGTATTTTGAGAGATGGTTTTAAGTCATCCTTTCAACTAATTCAGATAAACACACATGAGGCATCCTCTCCTTGAAGAGCATGGCACCAGAAATTTTCCAAAAATTATCAAGGACTGCCCCTGCCCCCTAGGATTTGCAGACTTGGGGGCCATTCAGACCCAAACATAGCTATAATAATTCTAATTCTAAAATGTGGTAATTGTCATAATAGAAGTTTTAAAAAATACTATAGGAGAGGGAGTGAATTATTTTATATCAGGGATCCTGAACAGCATTTTAGAGTATCTGAATTTTGAGGTGAATCTTAAAAGATGAATAGAAGAAGACTGTTCCAGCAGAGGAACAGTAGTACTCAGAATGTGGCGTTTGTTTTCACCAGGTTTCTTGCATCCCTTAACTACTTGGTTGCCTTCCTTTGTTGTTAACTGTGTGTGTGTGATTAACCAGTTAAGGAAAGGAGAAAAGCTGATTTGAGATAGCCATGGTGTAAAAAAGCTTTGATCTGGACATTTACCTTCATTTCTTTTCACATGGTGATTCTGATATGAATAATGTCATTAACTTCCTTTTTCCCCTCTTACAACCCATTTACCTACCTATTTCTTTCTATCTGTATTGATACACACACACACACACACACACACACACACACACAAAAGCCTCCAATGTTTAATATTGGGCACTTTCCAGTTTCTAATATGATGTCCACAAGTCAAATCAATTAGATTGAACTGATAATACAACTTAATGACCTGCTTATCTTTGCAGGTAAACTTGAGAATGGAATGAATCTAACTGCCAACTCATTAACCTTGAAAGACAATTCAGATAGTTTTATTCTAATGTTTCTAGTATTTGTTTAGAGTTGAGCACACTTTAAATATGTCTACATTGTTTAATAGCCTCTTGTACACAATTTTTTTGATGGACTCAATTGATATTCTTCATTAAAGACCAGAACCTAATGAATTTATCTCCCTTACTCTTAAATTCACATTCAAACAGGAGATTTCTTAATGGTTTCTTAAAAAGCTAACTTACTAGTTTTAAATTCGTGTATTTCTATTAAACAATGTAGACATATTTAAGAAGTGTTCACTCTTGTTACCCAGGCTGGAGTGCAATGGCGCGATCCCGGCTCACCGCAACCTCCACCTCCTGGATTCAGGCAATTCTCCTGCCTCAGCCTCCTGAGTAGCTGGGATTACAGGCACGCGCCACTATGCCCAGCTAATTTTTTGTATTTTTAGTAGAGACGGGGTTTCACCATGTTGACCAGGATGGTCTCGATCTCTTGACCTCGTGATCCACCCGCCTCGGCCTCCCAAAGTGCTGGGATTACAAAATTCGTGTATTTCATGCTGCTAGACTCGGAGTTTCTTGTCCACATCAAATTCCTAATTATTTCTTTTAGATTTGTGGGAAACAGTTGTCCAACCTTTCTCTCTTTTCATTTTTTTCTAATTTTGTCATCCTTGCTGCTCACTTTTCATGCTATGGATGTCTTCATTAAGAGATTGGTGGGATTTTGGTCCCTAAAGAAAAATAATTTATTAGCTCTTAATGGTGATCTGCTATGGAAGGTTACATTTCAGGAAATTATTTATTTTAGTATGTTTCTAACTTGTTTTTAAGGAGGTTTCTTCTTCCTTTTACATTTCCAACTGAGAAGAGCCATCCAGAAATGTCTCCACTGCCACCTACTTGCAGTTTGGAAATTTACATGCACCTGGCTTTTCAAATAAAGCTGATCTTTTTTCCTGCCAAGGCAAGATTACTGTCGAGAGTACTGTAGGTGGCATTGTGGATTCTTCTCATGTTTTTAAAGGCATGGATTTTTTGAAATTGCTAGAAAAACACCGTTATAGGATTTTTACTAACATTCGTGGAAACGGCTTTTTCTGTAAATGTGGTATGTCTTCTCCTATGATAATTGTATTGCTGCAAATTATATAGGTAACAGTCTAAGTGAAAATATCATTCCTAAATGCTTTATTCATATTTATATTAGAATTACGTTGCTATAGTCATAATCCTTAATAACTTCTTATAAAGCACATTATATAATGCATTCATGATTATGCTATGGAAAGCTGTTACTTAGCACATTGTAAAAGGCAGACATTTTAAAAAACAGTGTATGTTCCTATTTAATACAGAGAGATGAGTTATCAGACACCGTGTGTACTTGTAATTTCATAAATAATAATAAGGTATGCATAAATGGCTCCTTAATACCCAATGTTATTATGTAGAGAAGAAAGTGAACTATTCTAATATAATAATAGATATGAGAATTTTGACTTACTTTTTCTTCTCATCATAACAGTGACCACTCTTTGCCTAATGATTTCATTTTATTGCACATCCTGTGCTTGAAAGCTTAAAGATTTGACATCATTATGCACTTTTAAAATACAGGTTATTCTACATTTTATTCAGCCTACTAAAAGTATATTGCCTGTCTTAGCATACTTACCTGGAAATCTTAGCTTGAGTCATTTTTGCAACATGTTCTGTAGAGTCCCCCATTTTAAAAAATTCTGTACATTCAAGCATCTGCCTAAAATTTTTAATTGTTACCCAAACCTCTTCTACCTCATTTTTCTCAATTTTCATGTAATATAACTAGACTCAATTTTTAATTATATTTTGTAAAGTATTCAACATTCTGAATCTGGTAAATTATTTGGATCACATTGTAGGTATAGGTACATACATATGAAAACATGATTGGTGATGAGAAATATATTATTCTTTCTATGAATGCAGGGCTAGTTCAGAGTACAGGCCTGGTCCTTCTCCAAAACCATTCAGTACTATCTAATTTCCCATCTATACAGTTTGTCCCTAAGTGACATTTTAAAAGCAGCTGTAACTTTATGGTTGTTTATGTTCGGTGACTGTAGAATGCTTGTCTAAGAGAAGTAAAACAAATCTTTGCTGTGTGTTCCATAGCTGGTACACAAGCAGTATTATATTTGTACTTTTAAACAACTTCTAATGTAATCTGATTTCATTTGTATGCTGCACACCCTTTTTAAGATTTTTTAAAATCTCATCTAGAGAAACTGCAAGTCATTTAAGTTTCCTTAACGGCACCAGTAATGTATATAAATCTTGTTAGTATGCAGTGCATTACAGAGTGGAGTGGCATTAAAACTCTTTTGTTGCACAGTCATGCTTTAAGGAAGGCTTGCAGATCTGAAGATAAACTGTGTGCTTGGTGAATCCACTTCATTTGAAAGTGACTAGAATATAATTTGTCTTATAAGGGCAATCTTTTCTTGTAGTACAGACACCAGGTGAGTTCTTGTTAAGCATATGGAAATCTGCACACCAGGATGAAATAAAGTTTTATATTTTGCGTCTTCTCTGATAAATGCAATAGAACATTTTGGGCTTTGTGGGGGATTTAATTTATGGTTGTCATTCAGGTGAACAGAGATCTTTGAAATTTCAGTATCAAAAGCACCATCAGAGGACTGTCCTGTTGGGAATACTGACAATTTACTACATAAGAGCATCACTTTAACTGTCCAAGAATCCTGACTTTTTTTGTTGTAGGATAATAAAGCACTAGTGTGTCATGCTGTGAGCTTTTTGCTGGAACTTGGTGCAAAAGACAGGTGGGCCAGAAGGTGACTGTCCTCAGCAGATTTCTAATGTTGGGTCACTTTTCTCATCCATGTGGCCCATATTCAAAGCTGTTCTTCCTTTGTGAACAAATCAACCACTTACAAGCATTCAGGAGATATATGAACAGCTTCAGAGGTTCCAACTGTTAGCTCCTTTTCTACTCCAAGAAATGAAGAAGCTCCATACACTACAGTTATTTTTTAAAAGACTGTAATAACTTATAGGTCATGGTAGTTTTTTTCTGTAGTGTTATTACCATTATTATATTCTACAGCAGTAAAAATTGATTGTTGAGATGAGCAGTATGAGAGACCCTCAAATTCAGGCACCAGGACTGAATCTCATATCTAGATAACAAATAAAAAAGAAAAAGAAAAGAGTATATTAACCTACTAATCGTCTTCCTTCATTGTAAGTTTCCAACAAATTTTCTGAATCTCCATGGATATATCACAAATACACCCTTCAAAGTGAAGCTACATTTTTAAGTTATGAGTCTTAAGTATGGTGACCATCTGTCACCTGTCTTGGTCCTCTTTAACCATATTTACATTACTACTATAATTACCTTCATACATAGCTCCACAAGTAAAATTTGTGTTTGAAGTAAAGTGGTTAAATACTGCTTGGATACATATTTGGGAATCCAGAGAAATATGAGAAGGGAAAATATTTTTTAGCCCCAGAATGTGTTAACAGAAAATACATCTAGTTGTTAAAACAGAGAACAGTAAGTCAGAAATCCTTCAGTTTCATAACCTCAAGCTATAGTACTTTCTAGACTCTGTAGGTAATGAGACTTGTTTTTCAATGTTTTTAAGATAGACATTTTAAAATACAATAAAAATATTTTTAAATGACAGTAAGCTAGGCTCTCATACAGTTGTAAGGTTTAAACATTTGAGATTATCAAAATAACATTGTGTGTTTTTTCATATCTTTATTGCATATTAGTTATTTAGTATCATCTTTGTGCTTAATCAAGTAGACTATCAACACTTAAAACCTCTTTGACTTTAGGGGATATTTTGCATCCTTCTAAAATCACAAGAGCATCAGCAGTGTTTGGACCAAGTGTCTTGTGATATTGGCTCTATTCCATCTTAAGATGTGGCCACCCTCCCCTCCATATTGAGATGTATTTCACAATCATTAATAATGCATCATCCACATACCATTTCTACAAATATTTTTTATTTATAGCTTAGCTGCTTCCTTCCTTACCCTCAATTGCCAAAGGAGCCCACAGAGCCTCCTGTCCCATTTTTACCTTGCTTCTCTCTTTTCATAGGCAATGTCCTTTACAAGACTTTCTCAGCACTTATAAACAGATAGGTCCTGCTCCTTCATGAATCGAACTATCCATAGAATACAGGAGAATTTCTCTGCATGAGGCTTTGTACACTGCCTCACAGCTATCCTGAAAACTAGGACTAGGATGCTGGTGGAGTCTGGTTTCCTTCATTGTCAATGCAAGAGTATGACTCTGTGATGCTACAGACTAAAAGGAACATTTGTTCTTCAAGGCCCTGAAAATGTTTTTGTTTATTTTTATTTGTAGAGTTGATATTAAAAAGTATCTTTTTACTAACCACTTTCACCTTTACATATTTCATTTTTATTGATAGTTATTTTCAACTAAGGACGTCAATTATTTTAACAAATTTTTTCATCATTTAGTCTATGTGTAATATCAAATCATTAATAAAGTTTACATGGGATTGATTTACATGAATTTTTCTCTCTTACACTACTCTCTGGACCTTTTTGCCCTAGTTCTATGTGTGAACTCCTCACACACACACACATTTTGGTAAACTGAAGAATGCACATTATTAAGAAGAGAAGCCAGTGAGAAAGTGACAAGTGCATGGGGATAACAAGGAAGGAGGAAACTATGCTAAGTGTGGCTATTTTATAACCTTATTTATATTGATTTAAAAATGCATCTTTGCAGAAGCCTTTTCCTTTGCTCTTTTGGCTGCTAAACTGAACAAGAAGGAGAAACCAATGATATCCAGAGCGTTAAGCAGAGAGCAGACGGTAGTGATTTAGTAAATATTGCAGTGTCAGTTTTATTTCATTTATACAATTTATTTCATTGAGAAATATTGGATAAAATAGATTTCCAAAACAAACGTTATGACTTATATTCTCCTAGGGTGAACAGACGGCATTTTTCATAAGCTGAGGCTGCAGATCTCTTCGAAGGAAAAATTATAGGGGTTGATATTACAAACCTCCTAGGTAGCTCTTAGGTGTACATTTTGAGGTGGTGAGACTAGAATGTTTGAATATTGTGGGATGATTGTAAAACAAAAGCTATAATCTCTAGCCACATTTTGTTTAAGTTAGGGAAAATTTTAACATTCAAATTTTTTACTGGAAAAAATTTCTCTCACTTGGCTATAAAAAAATAACAGGAAAATTTATTTGCCAGATTACATGATTATCAATTTTAGGAGAATCATTTTGAATGTAATAATTGCAGAAGAAAGTCATGAGTTTTTAAAGTCTATTATACTGTATTTTGTTATCCTGTATTCTTTATCTTAATGTGCAGTAAACTACATATATATGTATATATATTATATATATATAGTTAGTATTGGTGCAGAAAGGAAAAAATCCTTTTCTATATGGCTAAAAAATAAAAAAGAACTTGCTTATAAGTAGCAGTGCAAAATGTGAGACCCAGAAAGTAGTGCAGGTCACCTCTAATGAGTGCAAACAGATGACTACAGTCTCCACTCTTAGACATAATTCTGATTTAAGATCCAGTCATTTTGTCTGACTTGAATTTTAATCATATTCTGTTAATTAAAAACAAGATAAGCCCAAGAAGAGGTTCCAGACTCTTTTCCTCTTCCTTTCTTCACTAAGGATGAGCTTATCACCATCTGCTTCACTAGGTCCCCCTGTCTCTCCTGTGATGACGTTCAGCATTTGAAGGAGGAGTACTAGCCCATCTAGGGGAGGAGCTTCGGATTCATTTCAATGTGTAGATAAGTTTCCATGAAAGGGAAAGAAGAAATCTCAACAGCTTACCCAAAGGAAAAAGAAAAACAAAACAAAATCCCAAGCTGTAAGAAAATTCAAGTCCTCTTGGGATTATATAGATTTTCAGACCATTGCTGATGATGTTAGAATTGTATTTGCTTGTATTATTGAAGTTCACATCCTTATTGCCTTGAATTTGCAGAATTTTGTGGTATTTCTAGGTGACAGCATAGGAGAATCCTTATCACTTTAAGCAGGAATAATACCATGTTTAAGTTAAATAAATCTACTTGTCTTCCAAGAGAACATAGAAGCAACTTTACATCTTGCATCTAGTAGGCATTCAGTAAATATGATGGAATGAATTAATGTTCCATGAACACCATTAAAAAGCTAATGTGTTATCAAAATAACATGGCAATAATATATTGTAGTGTGGACATAAGTAATTCTTTCATCTCTCTTTAACCATATATCTATGTATATGTGTACTTGGGATTTATATTCTATTCCCCATGCAGACATGATTGCTTATACTATGTATCAGGAAACTAGTTTCAATTTCTCAAAATGTTTATGTCATATGTGGAAGGCAAGATTTAGAGATTTAAATCAATATGTTCAACAGCAGTAAATGGCAATTAATAATGTGCAAATTTTGTATATTCCATTCGAGCTTTGTGATTAGGAATGAAAGTTACTTTACACATTGCACATTATAAACTGAAGGGGGAGAAAAGGAAAAGAAAACATATCTTGAAAGAAGTTTCTCTTACCAAAAGTTTTCCTAGTGTTATTTTTATAGCCGAGTGAGAGAGAATTTACAGGGAGCTGAAATCATTGAAGCTAATTAGTTGAATGGCCCTATTATTTATCCAGGGACACGTAGTACAATAATTGCTATTGCAGGTTTGAAGCATCTCAGGGATATTAATTCCAGAGCTTTCATGTCATCTCAGTACAGTAAAACTTCCTAATGGCACCCTGAAGGTGCATAATCTCATTTTAAAACTACTTTTTCTTATTTTTTTCTGAGAGAACTGGCAGAATCTCCTTCCATAAAAGCTGAAAAAGGGGAAGAACTCATAATATTTTCCTCATAAGAAAGCAGTTATATTTTCTTCTTATTATTTTTTTTTACTTTGTGACCTTTCCTGCCTTCTGATGAGGGGTTTGCTATGGCATTTTATCAAAAGTTTATCTGAACTCTGGTCCTTTGCCTCCCCTTGGTGGCAGTCAGAGCATCTCTTGATCTCTCAGAGAGAGATAAGAAGAGTATGAGGTAGCATTGGTTCTAGTCCCTTCCACAGTCATATAGAAGATGAGGTCTCATTACAGAACACAGCAGGGTCCAGGTTCAGTGGGGAGAGATGAGTCGGCACCTATGCCTTAGAGAAGTAGCCGTTCTAACCCATACCTAATTTGGATTCCCTTGGGGAAAACAACCATAATATCTCTAAAATCACACCAAGAAATGCCACTTGTTTAATTTTAGAGAGAAATGAAGCCATTGTTCATAAAACTGCTAGCAGTGTCTTGAGTGAAGAGTAGTTTGACTCATGGATTGTTTGGCAAATATCTCATGCTCATCTCTGGAAAACCATCTCTGTTCTTACACTTATCTTTCCTTCTCCTTCCTTCCCCTTGCTTTTTCATTCTTGGCCTTGCCACAACTTGAAGACCCAAGTTCTAACCCAGAAAAAAAGAGTTCAGAGTTTTGAGAGTTAGACTTCTAAGTGTCCCACTGTACTCTTAGAGGGGACTTTTAGAAACCATTTCATCCTTGCCTCAGCCTTAAGCCTCTCTTTACACTCCCACTTTGCAAATCTCCAGAGAAAGATTGAGAGCCTCCTTCTTGTAAGAGCTAGGATGGCTCACAAACTGAAACCTATCATGCTTACTTCATGTTGCAGTTCTTTAAGTGAAGAGTGACCGGAGGACCACAGTGATATGTCCCCACTGGGGACCAGAATGATGTCACTTAATCTATGCTTTTAAAACCTAAGCAACAATTTGTATCCAGTTTTCAAAATCTGAAAAGAAAATACAACTCTTACTATGCCATTAAACCCGAGAGAAGTTCTATAGCATCTACTCCAGCAATAAAGCAACAGAGACCTCCAGGGAAGCTGATGCAATTAGGAAAACTTGACTTAAGTACAGTATATAGATCAAAGTTCCTCCCTCATATCGGCTGTGGTTGTAAGCAACTTGATCTGTACACATGTTTGCAGGCGTGCACACACACGCACGTGCACACACACACACACACACACTGCCTTAGAGCTTTGGCCATTTTTATCATACTATCTGAATTCCTTTATTAAGGTTTCCTTTAATTCCTTGAAATCCAGTGTAAACTTATCTGAATAGCAATTCTATTCATTAAGGTTTTAAGTAGAACAAGACTCTAAAATGATAATGTACTGTCCTCATATTCCTTCTGTAGAGTTCATTTTAAGGATTGGTAGATTTTCCCGGAAGTCATTGGTTGCCTTCTCAGATACATGCTTAAAGCACAGGCAAAGTAACAATTAGTTCATGGCCTATGTGACATTCAGAGCAAAACAACATATATCAGAAAATTCAATAGAGCTGCTATGGGATCTCTTTCTTGCTAAAAACAGTACTATCTTCTTATCTGACGTTTGGTCTCAAGAAGTGCTACTGAGTGAGAAAACTGGGATTAAAATCAAGGACTCTTTTTCTGTCCTATAACAAACAAACTAGGTCACTCATGTGTGTGCTCTTCTCTTTATTTCTCTATCTCTCTCTCTCTCTCTCTTGTGTTTCTCTCTCTCCCATTCTCGCTTACATATATTATTTACTCAAGAGTCTATACCAACCCTTTGGGGGCTGTTAGAATCCATTTTATAGTTTGTTGGTCACTGACCTGATAAGTCATAATCGCTTAGAAAGAATCATCACTATTTTATCAGGTGAGAGCAGCTGCTGCACAGCCACAGTAAATTCTTAGCCTTAAAATCTGTGCAGTTTTTTTTTTTTTTCAGAATAAATGTTAAATAAATACTTAATACATGCATCAAAAGACTATCTCTTCTTGTTTAGAATTTAGCAGTGGTGTTTGGGAAGAGATAATTTCCAAGTGTTCAGAGAAAGAATTTAAAAGATAATTTTGAAATTTTACGTAGTTCTGTGCATTTGAAACCTTTGTAACTTCTCCATGCCTGATTTTTCGTTTATGAGAAAAGGTAATTATTTTTGTTGTGTGTTTTGTGTGGCAGCAGGTCAGGAGGTGATACATGAAATTTCTAATCTTTAATGTCTTTTAGAAAATTCACACACATAGAGAATTTCATGTTTTAATCAATTTTATAGCTGAAATGCCTTTGAAAGCTATTATGGTGGAAAACAGAAAATTCCAACCAAATGTTTTAAATCACTAGGATATCTATCTTTTGCCCCAAGATGGACCTTAAAAAGTCATTAAAGATGAATGAATACAGCAATTCATTTCTAGGCTAAGTTTCTCTGTATTAAAGTTCTTTTTAAAAAATTTTTCTTGTCCCTTTCAAGTTGTAAACTTGTGACAACAAGGCTTTGCATAAAAATGCTGACAGACCTTTAACTATAACAATGTGAATGGTGCTACTTTCACTTTAATTTAATTTGATTTAAATGAAAAGAATGTAGAATAAAAGAGGGTGTACATTTGGAGGTGATTCTATATACTTGGTTTTAACCAACAGTCTTCATAAGTGTTCATTAAGAAACTCCACCAGGCATGTTTCCTGCTGCAGAATAGACTTTAACGGAAGAAATAAAGCTGTGAAGATTCCGTTTTCACTTTGTTTCTCGTAAAGACAGTCAGGATCCAACATAAACAACAATTTACACCCAGCATTTATTCTGGAAATTACAGTATCGTGCAGTTAACGCACACAGATAAATAATGTTTTATGGGATGCTGTGGAGTCCTTTCAGGGTAGCGGATGTTTAACCGAATTAAAGGATTTTGAGAACTCAAAGCTCTCATTTTAAGCAGGTTTAAATAGTTAATATTACAAAACATGAGCTCAGAGTAGCTGGCCCAAATATATTTTTAATGCATAGTTATTTTATTTTCATGATTTCCCATTTTGGTTTTATTACCATTTGGCACTTTCCATTTATACTAAGTTACTTGTCTCCCTGACTGTCTCCCTCAGGACTTTGCTTGCTTTATGGTGACATTTCTTAATCCACTTTTTAATCCTCTGTATATCTGCAGGTATGGAAATATCAGAAATGGAGCTATAATTCCTGAGAGATGAAGTTATATAACAGAGATGATTATAAAAATAAAGAATTATGACTTTAAGTAATGCCCAAACACTATTTTTTTAGAAAAAGGAGAAGATTGCATATTTAGACTAATTTCTGACCTTTCGATTGATGAAAGGGGCAGCTTAAAAAAACTATGAGCCAGGCAAGGTGACTCATTCCTGTAACCCCAGCACTTTGGGAGGCAGATTTGGGAGACAGATCATGAGGTCAGGAGCTTGAGACCAGCCTAGCCAATATGGTGAAACCCCATCTCTACTAAAAATAGAAAAATTAGCTGGGCATGGCGGTGCATGCCTGTAATCCCAGATACTCAGGAGGCTGGGGCAGGAGAATCACTTGAACCTGGGAAGTGGAGGTTGCAGTAAGCCAAGATCACACCACTGCACTCCAGTCTAGGTGACAGAATGAGACTCCATCTCAAACAAACAAACAAAACAAAACAAAACAAAACTATCTACGGCAGCAAAAATATATAATTTTTTTCATTTACTGCAATTTCACAATATGTTTTATATTAAAATGACTCCAGACTGTTATAATCTGTGAGATCTACATTATAATCTGTGAGATTATAACAGTTTGGAGTCATTTTAATATAAAACATGTTATAAAATTGCAGTAAATGAAACCAGATATAAATATTAGGGAAAGAAATACTGAGGAATGTGTATGTGAGAAAAGGCAGGAGAGATTTTAATGGCAGCATGAGTGAGGATAGGATGCTTCAGGCAGAAAACAGCAGCTCCAATCAGCAAGCCTTAGGAAATGCTCCTAAACTCCTCTCTTATTTTCCTTAGCTGTAACAGATCTGTGTCATTTTCAAAAGATCACTCCCTATTCGTGCTGTTAGGTCTGTATCTTTCTCGCTCACTTATAAGGCCTCTGTGCCCTCCCATTTAAGCAATATGCATCAAAATCTATCAGTGAATCATAATTTTTAGTAAAATTCAAATTGTGATTTTAAACTTTACTAAAATTCTATTTTTTTTTAATTTTTTTAAAATTTATTTATTTTTTAATTTTTTTTAAAGATCTCACATATTTATTACTGAACCCAGGCAACCAAAACCTTGTTTTTTTTTTTTAACATGAATAATGGAAGCACTGTGCGTTGTACTAATGCCTTCATAACAGATACAGAAAGGAAACTGTTCAAACTTCTCCAGATGCCGGTGACATTTTTCAGCTTGATTTGGTAACACTACTGTGACCTACAGACAGCATAAATATGTGTGCCATCACATGTGTAATTTCTTACAGACCAAGTTTGGTTCTTCTCCAATGTCTCCTTTTGGAGTTGTACCTGATTTTATTACCAGTTTTCATCCGAATCCACTGGGGAACGGGACGATTTTGCTTTTGTTTCTTGGCCAGGAATCGCTTAATCCTGAAAGTCTTGTGAGAAGACATGGCGAGAAACGGAGTAATGCACACACCACGATGGCGGAGAAAGGAAGAGAGGAAGCAAAATTTATTTATTTATTGAGACAAGCTCTTGCTCTGTTGCTTAGCCTGGAGTGCAGTGGCATGATCATGGTTCACTGCAGTCTCGACTTCCAGGGCTCAGATGATTCTCGTATCTCAGCTTCCTGAGTAGCTGGGGCTACAGGCACATGCCACCACACCCAGCTAATAGTTTGTATTTTTGGTAGAGACAGGGTTTCATCATGTCGCCCAGGCTGGTCTCAAACTCCTGGGCTCAAGCCATCTGCCCGCCTCAGCCTCCTAAAGTGCTGGGATTACAGGTGTGAGGCACTGCGCCCAGCCAAGAATTGTAAAGTTTTAATATTCTTCTTTTGTCCATATATTTTCTATAAGGTACAATTTTCAACACTATTATAATATTAGTTTAGCCATGGCTAAGGTTAAGCTGGTATTTCTATTCTAAATCACTTTTCTAGGCTTTTGAAACTTGACCTTTTAAATTCTAATGGAAATAAAGCTGAGTGAGCTAGACCAACTGAGTGTGATTAAACACACTTAAAGCCATTAAAAACTTGCTGTGGAGTCCAGCCAAAAAGTCTAATAGAACTATTTTGCATTGACAAGCTATTGTCTATTAGAGGATCTCAAAGTGTTTATATTCTTTAATTAAATGTTCTTATCTAAATTTGAAGCATGTTGAGGCATACCACAGTTACATAATGTTTTTTTAAAGGCCGTCTATTAAACCCTGTTTAATAGAAATTAAGCTTATCTTCAACTTAAATACTACCACCACTCCCAGGTGTCCTGATGACACCAATCTAAGACAGTTTCTCCCTTTGTTGATTGAGAACACATGTGGACTACATAACTTTTTCTTGCATTTGTCATTTGCTGTCTTATATTACTGTAACCACATAGGCTTATCTCCTACAATTTGTTTGTTGTTTCCATTTTCTTTTTTGAGACGCAGTCTTTCCCTGTCTCCCAGGCTGGAGTGCAGTGGCACGATCTCTGCTCACTGCAACTCCCACCTCTTGGGTTCGAGCGATTCTCCTGCCTCAGCCTCCCGAGTAGCTGGGATTACAGGCACGTGCCACCACCCTTGGCTATTTTTTGTATTTTTATACTAAAAATACAAAAATATTGGCTTCACCATGTTGGCCAGACTGGTCTCGAACTCCTGATCTCAGGTGATCCACCCGCCTCAGCCTCCCAAAGTGCTATGATTGCAAGTGTGAGCCACCTGTTCCCTGCCTCCCCTACAGTTTTTAATATGGTACCCTATACAGAGAAAATAATAATTATTTGGTGAGGGATTGACAAAAGTGAAAACTAAGAAGACTGCCTGTTCCTACACAGGCCATCCTTGCAAGAATAAACGGGTAAAAATACAGCTAATCAATTCTACACTGTGAGGTCTATTCA
Source organism: Sapajus apella (assembly GCF_009761245.1). Lineage (NCBI taxonomy): Eukaryota > Metazoa > Chordata > Mammalia > Primates > Cebidae > Sapajus > Sapajus apella. The sequence goes on along the minus strand of NW_022436952.1, from coordinate 6,455,035 downwards.
TTGGCGTCTTTTATCATTATGACCTATTTACCTTAATAGAAATAGTATTGTTGATCATTCATTCATCAATTCAGAAATTTCTTGTTGAGTGCCTATAGTGAAAGAATAAAATGGATGAGTTTTACATTCAAGGAGAGTAAACTCAAGGAGTTTTACTTTCTACTGGGGAGACCAACAATAAAGAATTAAGCCAATAAATAAAATAATTACAGATTGTGATTAGTATGATAAAGAAAATAAGCAGGTCATTGTGTTAGAGATATGCCTTACTTCTGCTTTCCTCTTTTCAGGAAATTCATGAAGAGAGATTCCAGGAAGGAAGTAGAACAGTGTTGCAAAATTGAAGTGCAGCTATGCACCTATAGTATACAGTTTGCACTTGACACTTTCCTGCTGAGTTTGTGGGGGGGAAAGGATGAAAAAAGATACATAAAAAGCCTTCGAAAAATTTAAAATGGTTTATGTATTGTTACTATTATTTACTATCACCAACTGGAAAAGTATACAGGTAATGATATTTAGTCAAACTTTGGTCAGCAACTAAAACTTTTGTGAGGTAGGAAAAGAAGGTTACCTTTAAATCATTGAGTAAAGAAAATGAATGATAGAGGAAGAAAAATCAGAAGTATCGGATAGAAGGAAACAAATTGTATTGGGCTTAGCTTGCAAATTGGAGCCCCATAAAAGAGACAGTATAAGACATACCACATAGTATTGGCATATTCTTCTGGTGACTACTATTTCTTTAGCCTCCCTAAATCCCTTTTTATAGCTATTTGCCTTCATTATCATCTCTGTGCTTTCATGTCTAGTTGTGCTGTATATAGTCCTTTCCAATAGAATGTGACTATTAGGAAGGCAGGGCTTGATCTCCTACTTCTTTGGTAAATTGTGTGTATACTTTGAAATGAAATGCACACAGTGAGTACACAGAGACTTTTATAAAGTAAGTGAATTAGTGTATATGTATTATGTATAGTGACACTTTTCTGCAGATGTGGAGGTATTTACTTATCGTGCACTGGAATTGATGGTTCAATACAGATAGTTGGGTTTGTGAGAGATATGAGTTAGTGGGATGGGAAAAGTTGTTTAATTCCCTCCTTTCTAACATTCATTTATACATTAATTCAACAAATATTTACTAAATGCCTTCTGGTTAAAACTCTGTTCTAAGCAATCCAGGGATAGACAGAGTTGTAAAAGGCACATGAGAGATGACATGGGAGATAAGTTATGCACCCAAATAACTGCAATTCAAGAGGCTGTGTGACAAGTGCCGTAAGTACATAGCAGCTCGAAGGAGACCAATCAGTTTAGATTAGAGTGATAAGAAAGACCAGAAGGATTGGGTTATTAACTCTCAGAGATCTCTGCACTGTTAGGAGACCTGATTTGTGGTCCAGGCTGTAGCTTGGTGTCTTTGGGCAAATCACCTAATCTCTGCATGCCTTAGTAAAAAGAGAAATTAGATCATTTAGTCTCTAAAGCTCTTCCAGCTCTAGAACTCCACAAAGAACCATATTTGAATCAGGCTTTGAAGGATGGTTATAAAAATAAAAACCTTATGGTTTGAATGAGAGAACCTGTGCTATGCTATGATATCAACAAGTAGAGATGGGGAATATAGAAGTGAGAATGGTGAACCCTAGAGCAATGGGGCTATATCCACAAAGGTGTAGGTATAGAATGTGTTCAGGAAACACCAAATAGTCCAGTCTAACAAGGGTTATTTAATTGTAGGAGGATGATGAGAGAGGACAGTAAAGATTAACCAGCCTAATTTGTGGAAACCTTTGAATGCCAGTCTAAAGTCTAATATTCAGCTTAATTGAAGATTTTTAAGAATATAACCTTTGCTTAGGTATAATATATCCTTTGCTTAGTTACAATACAGATAATGAATTACCTAAGTCTTCCATTTTATATGTGTGTTAAAATGTACAGAGTCCCTACGATGTCCCAGGCTATGTTCTAAGTGATTTATGTATTTTAATTTATAGCAACCCAATGAGAAAGACATTATTATTATACATTTTAGTTGGGTTTTTTTTGTTTCATTATTTTTTTATTTTTTATTTTTTTTGAGATGGAGTCTAGCTCTGTCACCCAGGCTGGAATGCAGTGGCATGATCTTGGGTCACTGTAACTTCTGCCTCCTGGGTTCAAGCGATTCTCCTGCCTCAGCCTCTTTAGTAACTGGGATTACAGACATGCATCACCATGCCTGGCTAATTTTTGTATTTTTAGTAGATACAGGGTTTCACTCTGTTGGCCAGGCTGGTCCCGAACTCCTGACCTCCAGTGATCCACCTGCCTCAGCCTCCCAAAATGTTGAGATTACAGGCGTGAGCCACCGCACCTGGCCTATTATTGTATATTTTATAGATGAGGAAATTGAAGCACAGAGAGGTTAAATAACTTTCCCAAAGTCACACAACTAGTAAAGTATCAGAGCTGGAATTCAAACCCATTTGTTATAACTACCATAGAAAACTTATTATGGTAAGTGTTGTCTTCATTTTTCTCCCTTTAAAGCCATGTGTTATCTAAAAGCACATGTAAAAATCAAATGATTTAGTGAAATAAGCCAGTATGGATCAATCCTTCTAAAACATAATAATGGCACTTTTACCCAATCCTTGTTGGAGCAAAAGTCTACTTCTTGTAAATCAACAGCAGCCTGTCATTATCATCATTTAAGAAGACTTGGCCGGGCGCGGTGGCTCACGCCTGTAATCCTAGCACTTTGGGAGGCCGAGGCGGGTGAATCATGAGGTCAGGAGATCGAGACCATCCTGGTCAACATGGTGAAACCCCGTCTCTACTAAAAATACAAAAAATTAGCTGGGCATGGTGGTGCGTGCCTATAATCCCAGCTGCTCAGGAGGCTGAGGCAGGAGAATTGCCTGAACCCAGGAGGCGGAGGTTGCGGTGAGCTGAGATCATGCCATTGCACTCCAGCCTGGGTAACAAAAGCGAAACTCCGTCTCAAAAAAAAAAAAAAAAAAAAAGAAGACTTAGCTGGGCACAGTGGCTTACGCCTATAATCTCAGCACTTTAGGAGACCGAGACAGGTGGATCACAAAGTCAGGAGTGCAAGACCACCCTGACCAACATGGTGAACCCTTGTCTCTACTAAAAAAAAAAAAAAATACAAAAGTTAGCCAGGTGTGGTGGTGCAACCCTGTAATCCCAACTACTCAGGAGGCTCAGGCAGGAGAATCACTTGAACCTGGGAGGCAGAGGTTGCAGTGAGCCGAGATGGCGCCATTGCACTCCATCCGGCCTGGGCGACAGAGCAAGACTCTGTCTCAAAAAGAAAAAAAAAAAAAAAGAAGAAGACTTAACTGTTTTATCAGAATGTGTTCATTAAAATGATGCTTAAAAAAAAAAAAAAGGCTGGGGGTTGTGTTTTAGAAAGACTACATTCTTTTTGGTTGTGATCTTATATCCCAGAAATTCAAGAGGGGCAGTTGCTCCAGCCAAGTCAAGGAGGAAGGTACCTGCTGTTTTCCAGGTTCCTACCATTTTAGATTTTATAATTTTCGAGTTGCCAGCAGTATCTCAGGAAGATGGTTTTCCAAGTATAAAACTGTTCCCCAGGAAGGAAAGAGTCAGGTCATTCCTTCCTCATGTGCCAAAATTCTAAAAGTAAAGGGATGTGTTCTTTCTCCAACCTCTGGCCTGAGCCATGACTCTGTATTGAGTTACTACTCCTAGAAATCTTCCGTTTCCATTATCCATGATTATGGTCCAGGTTTTAGACCCAGGAACAAATGGCAAGCACCCATGCATCATTTTGGAGGTTCTAGAAGAACGAATGAAAGCCCATGACACTATTCAGCTCTTTTATTTTGTTTGTATTTTAGTATAAGTTTTAACTAATTATTTGACCCATTCTCCCTGTGAATGCACCTTCTTTTAAGTGGATCTCCATGCTTTTTGCTAGGCAGTTTGGTAATTTCTTAGTCTGGTCAAACCCCTTCTTTGAGGTTTCCAAGCTTCCTTTGGAATACTATAACTGTGTATCATCAGCAGAATTTTCAGTTTTCTTTCCCCCAACTACTTCAAAATGTTTGCTGAAAGGAACCTTTAACAGGAAGTAAACTTGCTTGGCATGGCCCAGCTGTGAGTGAAGCTTGAGTGAGAGGTATTTATGACCTGACAGGAAGATAAAGATAAAGATAAAGATGAAGCTGACTTGGTGGCTGTTAGCAAGGGGAGAAGGAAATGTTTATGACCCCATCTGCTGGTGTTTCAATAGGATAGAACTGCCTTTATGGCGTCAATCTCCCCTGTGACTTCCTTCCATTTGGGGAGTGATATCTTATTTCAAGATGTTCCCACCGAACACACTGTTGTCCCCTTTGTTTCAGGGAGAAGGAGGAAGGAAGGACTTTGTTACTGGAATGTGGGGATGGGGCAGTATTTATGGTTATGACTCAAGCTGGAGAAAAGGCTTCATTGGGTTAACAGTATGATCCAGGAACGCTGCCATGCATTCTCCTACTTCCTTAAACATTATCCACACTGAAAGCAGAACCATATTAGCTCTGGTCATTATCAGGCATTAAGGCTAACAATTTTCTAACATTATTATAACTAGAATTATTGTAGCTTGATTTTGTTGCATACCGTGGGGAAAATAATTTTATTTTCTTAGTTCCTTGTTTTCGTCTCTTATTTAACATCTCTTCTTTTTCTTCTCCTGAACTTTTTCCTTTTCTTAGAGGAGGTAACATTTAAAACCAACAGGTGTAGTATCTGCTCAGTTCAAAATCTATGTATATGTAAAAAAAAGCAGAATGAAATTATTCCTTTCTTAATGTTAGCCCAGGTTAAGAGTCTGCAAATAGGTTGATAGTCCTCTGTGAGGTAATACCTTTTTAAAGTGCCAAAAATGTAGGAATATTCTTAGAATACAATAGCTTGTACATCACTGAAGCCGGTGTTTTATATATATTAATAGCATTCATTGTACTGCAAAACAAGTATTTATTCCTCGGTTTTATTTGTGCTTCCCCCAGGCCCATTAGTACAGATTAAATTTTTTATATTGATGCTCAAATAATCAGCACAATATATGTAAATCAGGGACTTTAAGTTCTTTGGCACTATTCATATAGATATATATGACCATGTTCAACATGGCCTTTTTTTTTCTTTGCAGGAACAGGATTTCATTCCTTTTTTAGTGCTAAGATCCTATTTCCAAAAGATGAACTGTTTGCCCAATTACATATGCAAAAAGCTCAAAACAACAAAGAGAACAACTTTCCTATTGCTGTATTTGTCTGATTTATAGAACAAAGGGAAGAACTTTTGTTTTGGGGGGTAAATCACCCAATGATGGGCTTATATATCTCCTTAAGGTCCTATCTTTATTTTTACTAGGGGAAGTAGGGGAATTTGAAAGGATGGGGAGGGAGATGGCTTGCTCAAGCATTTTCCAACAGAGAATTCCACAGTAATATTTGTTTTAAACGGGAGAGTCCTGTAGTTAAGTTGAGCAAATTAGTTATAATGTTTGTATCTGATTACCTAAAGACTGGAAGGTAATAGTGTGTGACGAGTTACACTTTACGTCTCACAGCCCAGGTATAGTCAATTTGCAAAATGGAAATATTCTGGTGGCAATGTTCCTTCAAAGGGTTACAACTATCACAGAAATAAAATTTCATATAAGCATTTATTATTATAATGCCAGAGTTGATCCTTGATTTTTCAGAAGTTTCTCCAAAAAATATTCTACCATTCCTTTTACAGTACAGGTTCAAGTCTTGGCATGTTCAATAGACTAGCCAATCCAATTCCAACTGTATTTATTCAGTGTGGTTCCTGAGAATAATCTGATAGACCTACTAGGGGAGATCCTATCACACTTACAGTATTCTAAGACTTCTTTTGCACTACAGGTTATCAAGTGGCATTCCTACTAACAAAGGTTCAAGTCACACTATCAAATGCTTCAAACCACATAACCCCTTGTCTTAGGAGTTAAGCTAGCTTCCTAACCCTTCCTTGCAGTGGTTAACTCCACTGAGAAGCTTTCTATCAGCAATAATAGCTTCAAGGTGGGAAATAAAAAATGGAGAGTGTTTAAATTGTTAATGGGTTTCATGTTCTTGTCACTGTTGAGGGTTTGTTCCCTTTTATAAACTCATAGTTTTTGGTTGACATTGCTTTTATGCGAGCCATCAGCCAGTTGGTGATGGTGTTGCTGTGTTAGACCATTACTGCCGGATTGTATTTGCAGTAAAGAAGGAGAATGGAGGCTGTAAATCTGTAACTGGAGATTTAGGGCTCTGTTACTCTGCAGTTTAGGCCCATGTGCTGGGGAGTCCATTCTCCTCCGGCAGAATTATACCCTGAAAACATGCCTTGCCAGGCACACTGATCAACGACTCTCATTCCCTGGGCTACCAAGGCACTTAATACGGCTAATTCAGTTAAAGAAGCCCGAGGGGTGAGGTGGATGAGCCTCTTTCCCTGCTGGAAGCCAGATGCCAGGCAGGTTAGTGATATTGCTTTATTCCTTCCCCCAGGTAAAAGCTTCCAGGAGAAGCAGTTACTGGAAACACAGAGAAAAATAATAAGAAAATGCTTCTAATGTTGTTGGACTCAGTTCTCCTTCAAGCAGGAAATGCTGCCTTAACTCAACCTCATTAACCCTTTTGATACTAAGTCCATTATCAGGAATATTCAGGAAGCACATTCTTTCAGAATTCAGGATGTGTCAGGAGCCTTGATATCTTGACATCATTTTACAAAACTACCACAAAGTAGGAGAACAAGTGCTTTTCAGATAGGTAACTAAAAATGGAAAAAACTGCCAGTTGTTGCCAGTTAGTTGATTTTGAATATAAACAGTTTGGAAAACTTTATCTGTTACTGCTGAATTCAGAAATATTTTGAAAAGACATCAGAAATAAGTATATTTAGAATCACTTTATCAATCACGTATCATTTCTACTATCAGATGTTTTACAGTGAAAAGAATGCTGGAATGTTTCTTTGGCTGGTAAAAGTTTTAAGCATGGTTTTAGATCTGTTTTGTTTCACTTTGTTAGACCTTCCCCAAGAGAGGAAGAATGTTAAATATAGACTCATCTGCATGATCCATGTGAGGCATCTGGGTCTGCTTTCTGTGTCAGCTGTGGCACAATGGTGCATGATTTAATCATACAACTATGGAACCAGCATTGGCCTATTAAGACTTCAGATGATCTGTTCATGAGCTGTCAGCCCAAATTGAGCTTGAAGCCTGCTGTAAAAGATCTAATTTTCATAATTATCCAGAACCTTCACACCCTGCTTCCCTTCAGTACCACCCACCTCCACACATGCACACAGACGAGTAAACGCATACATATGGACACAGAGGCACAGGAGAGCACTGTCCCTGGAGATTCATCAGGCCTCTTGCCCGAAAATGCAGAGTTCATCCAGGGGTCAGAACTGGCTTTGACTTCCCGTTTGAGGATCCCCATGTGTGGTGTTCCAGCATTGCTAGAGGCTAGTGATGACTAAGTAACCTTTTCACACTATAGCCTCCCACCAAGAAACAAGGTCCCTTATGATCTTGGACCCAGAGTGATTAGGGCACAACAAATACCTTTTAAATATATAAGGTGGAACTAATGCCAATAGAAATAGCACTTTGCTGTCTCATGGCCTCACATTTATAAAAAGAGGATAGAGCTGTTGTCTCTGAAGATGAAGAATTTTAAAGGCAATCTGATTTAGTCTCAGGGTACACTAGGGACTTTCATCATTTAGCAGTTGCTTAAGGCTACTTTTGAGCTTTACCTGACCCAAGTCTTCAAAGGAAGCCATCCATGCTATGTATGAAGTTCATCTGGTAATATCTTTCTAGGTAACCTGGCCTGAATTGTGGACCAGTGGGAATAGGCAGCACTTTCAGGTTTAACTCTTTGCAGCACTGGGATAAATAACACATGCTTCAAGGATTAGGTCATTCCGATATCCCTCCAGTAATTCCACTGGAACAACACTGCACAATAAACCATTTGGTTTCTGGACATATATTGCCCATGTGTTAAGGGTGAACAGGCAGCACTTACTAGGTTCTTCTCATACAACCTCAGGTTTTTGAGGCTGCTGAGGCTTAAATTCCTTGTCTGAACATGGGACAACTGTATTTCTACACTGGTTGTCAATTGTCTTTGCCCTCAGAGGGCATTTGCTGCAACTCAGGGTTCTGCAGTTAGAATAAAAGGAGTTATTTCCTGTCTTCAATGCTTTTTTGCTTTTTTTTTTTTTTTTTTTTTTTTATCATGAGTGGAGACTGAGTACATTACTCAAACCTCGGCTTTTCCCTGAAGTCCGTTGTTTACAGAGAGACATTTGGGTCCCTGGGGCTCACTCCCATAAAACCTTATTATCATATATTTCAAGGCATGAACTTCAGTTGTCAGCTCAGGAGCAGTTCTGAAAGCTCTGGCTGCTCTTGTTTTTCTCCTGCTTTACTCTGGTTTATTTTTCTTGCAGCTTTGGCTTTTTTCTCCCCTTCTCCCTCATCTCTAGCAATGCTCAATTCCAAGCTGGCTCGCTCCTTATTCCACTAATTAGACAAGAAGTCCAGAGAGGCCATTATTAGATTCTGAGAATCTTTATCAGAGCTCATTATGGCCTTAAACACTGCACAAACATTTTACTAACTGAATCCATGAACATTTCAACGGATCCATCTTTGGTCTTTAACATCTACCTTCTTTTGTACCTATAGAGCTATGTTACTAATGATAGAGGTTCTCAACAGCTTATTTTTTCTTATATTAATTTTCTTAGATGCAGTGATTCAAGTTCGTTCTCTCTCTCTCTCTCATTCTAATTATGGTGGGGGTGGAGGGGGTCTGAGAAGCCTGCTTTTCCTTGGTGGGGTATGTGTGAGTGTGTGTAAATGTCATAGGTATTAATGTCACCAGTGAGTAGGATTCATGGTTGCCTGTTTTTCTCTCATTTTCTTTACAGAGCCAGGGATTATTTGTATGGACCAATGGTCTCCCTTTTCTTTCAATGGAAGAATAATTCTGCATTATAATATAGTAACTGCAAAAGAAAGCTCTTTTTCTATTTCATTCTTTTCTTTCTTAATTCACTGTCTAGCGAGTTTCTGATTGACTCACAGACCAATTAAAGTAAAATTTAATGGAAGAATAGATTAACTCCCTGAGGTTTCCCTACCATCCATCACATTTTTATAGCAGGAGCTGTGAGGAAGCTCATAACTTCATGCTGTGAATGTGATAATAAAGAGGGCACAGAGAGGATTCCGATTTACTGCTGGGCTGATGTTCGCCAGGACAGAATTTACTGCCCAATCCCCTTCCCCTTTTTATTCAGAAGGAGGTCACTAGATCTGCCCTCAGCCTCGGTCTGAGATACTGAAGGGCAGATTGTCAGGTCGAAATTCTTTCCCTTTAATTGGGCTGTTGGCGGTGGGGAATGTGAATTTCACTGTCCAGAGGTGATATTGTGTTAAATTCATTTCTGTCTTCAGGAAGCTGCGGTCACCCCAAGTGTTCATATTTTTAAAGGGTGCATTTGATTTGTTATGATTCATATAGAAATTCAGAAGTAAGGCCAGATATTTCTGTTTTCTAGTCACTAAGTCATTGTCTTTTATTTATAAGCTTTTCCAAATAACTAAAGATACCTGTCTCTACATCTTCATAGTCAACATTAATAATGTCTTTTTCTGGACATCTTTCATTTGAGGATCTCAAAAAGCACTCTATAACCATTATTTTGGTCTTTCTGACAGGGCCAAAATAATCTACTAGCCTTCCAAACATTTTGCCAGTTCACTGTTTCTCTGATTCATCTTAACAATAAAGTGTGACAAGGATCACAATATAATGGCAGTCATGTGATGAAGCTCCATAACCATGCCTAAGATTAATTTTGTATACTTATTACAATTTTTTACTTCATGAAGCAAAGTCTATTTTTTAGTTCTTGACTATTTAAACCTATATTAACTGGGCACAGGGGCTCATGCCTATAATCCCAGCACTTTGGGAGGCTGAGGTGGGGGGATTGCTTAAGCCCAGGAGTTTGAGACCATCCTGGGCAACATAGGGAGACCACTGTCTCTACAAAAATAAAAATAAAAACAAAAACTAGCTGGGCACAGTGGCACACACCTGTGGTCTCAGCTACTAAGGAGGTTGAGGTGGAAGGATTGCTTGAGGCTCCTCAACCGGGAGGTAGAGGCTACAGTGAACTGTGATCAACCACTGTACTCCAGCTTGGGCCACAGAGTGAAACCCTGTCTCAAAATAAATAAATAAACCCAAAATAAATAAATAAACAAACCTATGTCAAATTTCATAACTACATGAAAGATAATCTTTTTGTCCCCAGAAGCTTGGTGAGATAGAATCAAAATTTTAAAATCATATTCACCTGATTGTCTTTGAAGTCAAAACATGTCTGGCCAGGTGCAGTGGCTCATGCCTATAATCCTAGCACTTTGGGAGGCCAAGGTTGGGGGATCACCTGAGGTCAGGAGTTCGAGACCAGCCTGGCCAACATGGTGAAACCCTGTCTTTACTAAAAATACAAAAATTAGCTGGGCATGGTGGCACATGCTTCTAATCCCAGCTACTTGGGAGGCTGAGGCAGGAGAATTCCTTAAATCAGGTCCCAGGAGGCAGAGGTTGCAGTGAGCCGAGATCACACCACTGCATTCCAGGCTAGGCTACAGAGCGAGACTCCATCTCAAAAAATACATACACACACACACACACACACACAAAATCAGCTGGATGTGATGGCACATGCTTGTAATCCTAGCTGCCTAGGAGACTGAGGCAGGAAAATTGCTTGAACCTGGGAGGCGAAGATTGCAGTGAGCCAAGACCATTCCACTGCACTCCAGCCTGGGCAACAGGTCGAGACTCTATCTCAAAAAAATAATAAATAAATACACATATATACATATATATGTATACATATATACATATATATATATATATATATATATATATGAATCAAACTCAATCTATCTTTCCCTTCACCAGTCCAGTCTTCTTCATGAATACAAAAATCTTAGGAATGAGCCCACCCTTCAACATGTTGTAGATTGGAAATTTGGGAATGGTCCCAGATTCTATCTCTCTTGCACAACTAGCATTTCATTGGTCATCAAACCCACTGACTTTATCTCTTCAAAGTCTCTTAAAACCATTCCTTTTCTCTCCTCTTGCCTTAGTTTAAAGTTCTTATCACCTCTTTCTTGGATTGCTATGATCATCTTCCAGTTGATCTCCCTCTGGAAGTTGATCAACCTCCTCTAATCCATCCTCAATGCTAATAAAAGAATAATCCCTCTAGAATGCAAATTTTGTAATTTTACTGCTAAAAATACTTAAATGACCTCTCATTGCTTGTAGCATAAATTTAAATGTTGTAGCATGGCTTACACAATCCTTAGTAAGGCAGCATAGCTTTATGGCCTAGAGCAGTGATTTATAGGTTCAGAGCAGTATCATGGGATTGACAATTTTCAGTCTTGACCAGAATATTTTTAAGATCACTACCATCTTCTAGCTACATAATTTCACAAACACACAAAAAAATTTGATGTCAGAAAATAGGAAGAACATAAGTTAGGAATAAAGTATCTTATATTGAATAATGATACAACTTTATGGGAAAAAAATCACCACGTAGTCCTTATTTTTCTTATTTTACCATAGCCCTGAAAATTTAGGACATTCTCTTATTGTATTTGGGAAGCTGGAGTGATTAGGGCACACCAAATATCCTTGTAATTTGAAAGGTGGAGCTAACAACAAGTAAGTGGATGGTTTCTGGAGTCAAAAGAACTGGATTTCAAACCCAACCTCATGACCTAATAGTTGTATGATCACGAGTAAGTCATTTATCCTCACCAAATTCAAGTTCCCTTATTTGTAAAATAGAGATAATGATAACTGTTGTTTTGAAGATTACATGATACAATACATATGAATTGCTTGGCCCAGTGCCTGGCACATAGTAAGCTCTTAATAGTAGATATTACTATTTTGACTTCCTGGCCTCATCTGCTGTGACTCTCCTTACATGCACCCTATGTGTACAGACTAAATGACTTAGCAAGTGTGAAGCACACTCTTACACACCTTAGCAGATGTTTTTCTCTTTGCCTGGAATCCTGTTTTTTAATTGTAAGTCTGGTGAATTCCTTCTCTTCCTTCAAGATTTAGCTCAAACTTCACAGTCTCAGTTAACATCCTATTGGTTCCTCCTCCCCCACTGGCAAACAGTCTTCCATAGTCTCACAACATTTTATAGATTGCCAGATTCATACCAGGTACCTTAAATTTATTTATGTAATCTGATTAAGTGAATAAATAACCTAATATGGTAGAGAAATTTATATTTGGAGATTGATTACTTTTTATTCATTAATACAAGGAATATTTATTGAGAACCTACTGTGGCACATAAACCTCTACATAGTGTATATTCCAATAATAGTAATATAATATTCAAGATTTGGAAACAATTACCCTGTCTATGTTTCCAAAGAATGTGGTAGAAACCTTAATACAAATGATAATTTGCATTATAGTTATTTGTTTACATTCTGTCTCCTTCTCCTCTAGACTGAGTTCCTTCACAGTAGTTATCTTACTCATCTTTGTCTCTCCAGTACTTAAAATTTTGAAGGTACTTAGTGTATGTTTACTGAATAAATGAAAGAATATCAGAAAACATTTTCAACTTTAAAGAGCTTTACTTAACCTCGTTAACTCTATGTAAGAGTGTATTTTTCTCCCTTGACTTTGAAATGATATAATCATCACATCCAGTGTAACTATTTTTAAAACGCCCAACATCTTTTCTGATGGTTCCATATGAATTTTATCCTTCAAATTGTGTCTGCAGCTCCACCCAAAAGCTTGGGATGGCTTTCCTCTTAAATCAATGGATCATTTCTCAAAAAAAGGCAAGTGTGGTCCCTTGAACTACATACCAAGACTATTGTAGGAAAGACTTCTAGTATTCTCTGGTATGTTTGACTATAGGCTCCTGATGAGTAAAGCGGGGAAAGAGCTATGATTGCTGGTCCAAGTACAAGCAAGACTTGCCTCTGGGTGGTGTTATTCTGGGAGTGGAATAGCATCATCACTTGCTAAGTTCTCAGCATTGTGAGTTGGAGTTGAGAGGTGAACACCAACATTCTTTGCCATTCTCAGCTTTTCTGCACTACTGAAAGATTTAATGGCATTAAACCTCTTTCATCATGCTTGTCCTACTTTAACACAATTTCCAGTAGCATCTTGAATATTCTGCTATTGTCCATTTATAAGTTAGCTTAGCACAGGGTGAAATGACTGCATCTGCATTCAGAGTTTGGTTGTAGTTGATCTTGTTCTGCAGCTTTCTGCTAAATGGAGTCTGAATAACATTGATAAACTCACTAAAAAAAAATGAAAGCTAACTTTTGAAACTGTTCAAACTTGATAGTTATCTAACAAGTTTGGACAGTTAATTACTTTATGGACCTTCAACCATGGTGATGCTGAATGCTCCATGGTCACACATTCTGTAATGTTTCCTAAGTATACACATTTTTGTTCATTTCTCACTCTCTTTGTAGACCCCTGCCACCTCCCTATCCTCAGGTCCCTTTGCTACTCATTCTCCTTTTATATATCAACAATACCAAATATTTCCTGCTTTTCTACATCTCTCTTTTCCTATATATTGTTCCCTTAGTCTTAGAGAACTCCTATTCATCCTTCAAAACGTAGGTCAGTCTTTGTCTCCTCTGTGAAGCCTTCATATATACACACAAGGAAAAACCTAATATTTCTTGAGCTCCTGTTAGGATTCTCATGTCAGGAACTACATTTGATACTTTTACAAATCTTACCTTGCTTAATCCTCACAAAGCATTTTAAAATAGATTGATATCCCCATTCTCAAAACATAAAAACCAAGGCTAAAAGCTTTGTGGCAAGCAATAGAAATATTCAGAATTTAAACCAGGGTCTGCATGATTTCAGAACTGATCCTTGTTCTGCTATGTCATTCCACCATGAATCTCCTTTATTTATTTTGTAATAATGCATACATTTGTAATTTTGCTTTTTACTCATCACATTCTGTGGTTGACTGTCTTTCCTACCAGAAAAAAAAAAAAAAGCTCCTTGAAAATAGAATGTGTTTTTTATTTACCTGGTACCCCCACAGCTCTCAGAACATTACCTGACGTATAATAGATGCTGAATAAAGATTTCCAGGGTTGTATTGCATCTGATTAATACTAAGTTGAACTTGGAAAAACGTATTACCTTGAATTTCAGAATTTGGCATTTCTGATGATATCTTGGGCTCAGATGCCATTTCCCTCATACCAGATGACACATGGCCTCAGTTGTCTTAACAGTTGTCCATGTCTAGCCCTGTACCAATTTCATCCTAAACAATTGCCCGTCTTCCCATTAATGTGACATAATCACTAGCATATATAAGTTCCTAGATAACTGCTTTCTATCTCATGTATTTATTGTAGCCAATGGAGTATACTCAGTCTTTTAGGAATAATTAAAATATTCTGTGACTCTAATTAAAGTAGTCTGGATATTTTTAAGAAACCTATATTTAAGAACAAGCTGAGGGCTGACATCAAGTTAATTGTGCTATTTTTAGTGGAGTTATGATTAGAGACAGCAGCACGGCACCCAGTGCCTTTTTTAATCCTCATATCTGAATATAAAATGTTAAATAACCAGCATCTTGAGCTCTTAAGAGGAAAGGCATTAAAGCATAAATAAAGCCGTTATGAAAACTTAGAAAATTATCTAAATGCACTTGAATAAGAAGTCATGTACTTATTAAATTGCTAGTTATAGAGATAAATGCCCTTAACACTTTTCACTGCCAAAAAAACCAAACACCCAAACAACTTGGAACTCTTGTCATATAAGGGTAGGGGAGGCAGAGAGTAATCTTTTTTTCTTTTTCTTGTTTTTTTTTTTTTTTTTTGTCTTGAGACAGAGTCTTGCTCTGTCACCCAGGCTGGAGTGCAATGGTGTGATCTTGGCTCACTGCAGCCTCCACTTTCTGGGTTCAAGCGAGTCTCCTGCCCCAGCCTCCTGAGTAACTGGGATTACAGGTGCGCACCACCCCACCCAGCTAATTTTTTGTATGTTTTTTAGTAGAGACGGGGTTTCACCATGTTGGCAAGGTGGTCTTGAACTCCTGACCTCGTGATGCACCCACCTTGGGCTCCCAAAGTGGTGGGATTACAGGCGTCAGCCACCAATAATCTTATTTTACCCATATGTTATACAATTAGTTCAGTAACATTTTATAGTATTATATTTGATCTGTTTAAATTACAGACTATTCTTATTTTTACTAGAAGTCAGAATTTGTCCCCTTCTTTCTAGTTCCAGCCCCAAACCTTGGCCAAACAGGGACAACACAGTTCTGCAAAGCCACACATTCTAGTACTGCCAGCCTTTCTCTCTTCTATTGATGTAAAGAGTCATCAACATTTCCTTTTAATATCCTCCTTCATCTTACTCTCAGTTGAACATTGAAACCCATTGCAAAGTAGCCACATTTAATTTTCCATAGCTGAAATGGAGTTTTTTTTAATGTGATATCCAGAACTGGTGACCTCCCCAGGTTGCAATACCCTTAGTCACAACTGCCGCAGAGTTTTCATTGGAGATGGAGCATTTCTTTTATAAAATGTACTCAGGAAGCCCTTGGCAAACCAAGCTCCTCCAGTCTCTTACTGTTGGTAATGAACAGGATTGGCAGAAATGCATCTCTCAAAAACAATCCAGGCACAGTGACTTATATAAGAACACAATCATGATTATGAGTATCCACTAGACATTCTGATTCTGGATCATCTGTGAACCTAAGAAAGGGAAGATCAAGCAGTGAATTTATTTGGAAATAATAGAACTGTTGGTTGGGTTTTGTAGGCTGAAGTCCTGGAGTTAATCATTATTCTGTGGAATCCTGAATGATGTTGCTGGTAGCTTTCCTATGCAGGCAGTGTCCCCATGGGAGTCCTACTAACAGTCTTTTGTCAGGCACTATCAGCAGTATTGAGCCAACCTGAGCACCCTATTATTAATCCTTTTCTTCTCGTGACATGACAGCGATCAATGTCTGAACAAGCTATTGAAACTGTAGCAATCAAGTGGACTCCAGTTAATCCAATGGGATACTTACTCAGAGCCTATGAGAACAGCAAGAAATTTTTTCTAACTCCATACTGTTCCCATATCCATATACTTTATGCTGCCATAATTTGGGTAAAGGTTGACATTTACCCAGGCCTGTAAAATACACAGTTGAACACTTACCATTGACTCAAACACATTCACATCACCTTTACAGCCATCTGCTACTTCTGTACATAAACTTGTAATCATTATATAAATATTTGTGCCCATGTAAATGTAAAGCAAGAGGATTGAAATCTTTACATAAAAAAGTACCCACCTGGTGATATTTTTGGAGTCATAGAAATCAATCAGCAGTTACAAAGAATAGTATATAGAACACAAAACTATCAGATTTCCTGTCCCTTATTCCAGATGGAAAGAAGTCTAAATTGGTGGTGCCCAACCTGGCATACAGATTCCTGAGTCCTATCTGCACAGATTATGATTCAGTTCATCTGAGGCATGCCCAGAAACTTGCATTTTTAGGTTCAAAGGTGACTGACCTAGAATAGCAGTTTTCAGGCTATATTCCTAAGTGCTTTAGTATTTCTTAAGAGGCACCAAGTGTTTTGTAGGGTGAGGAAAATGGGGTTAAGAGAGAAAAATACCAGGAAGGAGAGATCTGTTCTTAGCTTTTCTAGCAAGTGTCTCGCTTTTGGCAACTCACCTTAGCTCCTTGACTTCAGTGTCTCTGATTGTAAAATCTGTATCAGTAATATATGCCTTTGTTTTTTACATAGGTATTTTGAGAAGAATGAATAGGAGAGTATAGAGAAAATAGGAATTATAAAAGATAAGGCCAACTTCTCCATCGGTGTAGGAATCTATTAACACAAGGTCATATAGTACCTGCTTAACCATGCAATGAGGTGGAGCTTCCTACCTCATGACCACCATTACTCCCCAAGGCTTGGAAGGGGAAAGCTCTCCGAAGTCTGAAGGGTCTTTCTCATGCTGAACTTAATGCTTCCTGTCATTAGCTTCTGCTCATGCGTCCTAGTGCTCCTACTACTCCCTATATCTATTTTTTTTTATTGTACTTTAGGTTCTGGGATACATGTGCAGATCACGCAGGATTGTTGCATAGGTATATATATGGCAAGGTGGTTTGCTGCCTCCATCCCCTCATCACCTCTCTCTGGCATTTCTTCCCATGTTATCCCTCCCCAACCTCCCCACTCCCTGCTGTCCCTCCTCTAGCCCCCGCCAACAGACCCTAGTGTGTGATGCTCCCCTCCCTGTGTCCATGTGTTCTCATTGTTCAACACCTGCCTATGAGTGAGAGTATGCTGTGTTTGATTTTCTGTTCTTGTGTCAGTTTGCTGAGAATGATGATTTCCAGATTCATCCATGTCCCTACAAAGGATACAAACTCATCATTTTTTATGCCTGTATGGTAGTCCATGGTGTATGTATGTGCCACATTTTCCTTGTCCAGTCTATCATCGATGGGCATTTGGGTTGGTTCCAGATCTTTGCTATTGTAAATAGTGCCACAATGAACATATGTGTGCATGTGTCTTTATAATAGAACGATTTATAATCCTTTGGGTATATACCTAGTAATGGGATTGCTGGGTCAAATGGAATTTCTATTTCTAGGTCCTTGAGGAATTGCCACATTGTCTTCCACAATGGTTGAACTAATTTACACTCCCACCAACAGTGTAAAAGTGTTCCTATTTCTCCGCATCCTCTCCAGCATCTGTTGTCTCTAGACTTTTTAATGATTGCCATTCTAACTGGCATGAGATGGTATCTCAATGTGGTTTTGATTTGCATTTCTCTAATGACCAGTGATGATGAGCATTTTTTCATATGTTTGTTGGCCTCATATATGTCTTCTTTTGTAAGAGTCTGTTCATATCCTTCGCCCACTTTTGAATGGGTTTGTAAATCTGTTCTAGTTCTTTGTAGATTCCGGATATTAGCCCCTTGTCAGATGGGTAGATTGCAAAAATGTTTTCCCATTATCTTGGTTGCTGGTTCACTCTGTTTCTTTTGCTGTACAGAAACTCTGGAGTTTAATTAGATCCCATTTGGCTATTTTGGCTTTTGTTGCAAATGCTTTTGGTGTTTTAGTCATGAAGTCCTTGGCTATGCCTATGTCCTGAATGGTTTTGCC
Source organism: Sapajus apella (assembly GCF_009761245.1). Lineage (NCBI taxonomy): Eukaryota > Metazoa > Chordata > Mammalia > Primates > Cebidae > Sapajus > Sapajus apella. The sequence continues at coordinate 6,436,675 of NW_022436952.1, read as the reverse complement.
TAGGTTTTCTTCTAGGGTTTTTATAGTATTAGGTCTTATGTTTAAGTCTTTAATCCATCTGGAGTTTATTTTAGTGTAAGATACTCCCTATTTCTATGGAACAACCCTTCAAATCTTTGGGGACAGTTAGAAGGTCTCAGCATAAAATTCCTTGCTTTCTTAAGCTGTTTCTTTATTAACTCATTTTCTAAAATGCTCTCAACTACATAAAGTATGTAATACTCTTCTATTTGTGTAGTGCCCTTCCTCAAACTATGCCAGTTGTTAATTTGCTTTTGCTTTCTGCACCTGAGTTTCTGTTTTTTACCCAGCCTTCTTTCTTCAGCCTATGTAAACATGTATGCATTTACAACAGCTATTACAATAATCCCTACTACATTATTAGTTGTTTCTGAAATAATGGTATAATTAATGGTCTGAGAGACACTTAGTGTAAAGAGCCCTCTCAAACATAGAAGCATGATAGAATAATTTAAGAGAGTCCATTAAAAATATAAATTTCCAATAATCTGACCCAGAAATTCATTTTGAGATATGGTAAAACAGGGACAAGGCTTTAGAGGTATCTTTAAGGTGCCCAGGTGATGCAAATGCAGCTAATATGTGAACCACTGCATACACTAACTTGAAAATACTGTGATTTAAAGAGACTGGGACAGAGAGATGTAAACACTGCCTGCATCTATCCCCTAACCTATCCCTGACTTAAATGCCCACAGCCTTCTTTCTTCATCGTCTATATCACATCTACCTCCTAAATTGTGCAGATTACATGAGATAATATACATAAGACACTTCATTATCATAAAGGGCTATACAATATCTTTTGTGTGTGTGTGTGTGTGTGTGTGTGTGTGTGTGTGTGTGTGTGTATGTGAGACATAGTCTTGCTCTGTCACCAGGCTAGAGTGCAGTGGCATGATTCCGGCTCACTGCAACCTCCGCCTCCCAGGTTCAAGTGATTCTTCTGTAGTCCCAGCTGACTAGCTGGGACTACAGGCACATGCCACCACACACAGCTAATTTTTGTATTTTTAGTAGAGACAGGGTTTCACCATGTTGGCCAGGATGGTCTCAATCTCTTGACCTCGTGATCTGCCCACCTCAGCCTCCCAAAGTGCTGGGATTACAGGTGTGAGCCACCATGCCCAGCCCTACAATAAATTTTTTATGCAAGTGTGCTTTTATGCAAAGATTGGTCAGGCTAATATGTCATTATGCCTCTAGTCTATTCCATTTCAATATATATCTGTCTAATAAAGGTTTAGGATCTTACTTATATATGCTTACTCACCCATTAAACAATTTTTTTTTTTGAGACAGTGTCTCACTCTGTCACCCAGGCTGGAGTACGGTGGCATGATCATGGCTCACTGCAGCCTTGATCTCCCCAGGCTCATGGGATCCTCCCACTTCAGCCTCCTGAGTAGCTGGGACTGCAGGCCCACACCACCACACCTGGCTAATTTTTTATAATTTTTGTAAAGACAGTGTTTCTCCATTTTACCCAGGCTGGTCTCAAACTCCTGGCCTCAAGTGATCTGCTTACCTCAGCCTCCCAAAGTGCTAGGATTACAGGTGTGAGCCACTGCACCTGGCACATAAAACAAGATGATTACCTTGTTTGTGTATATGTTAGTGTAAATCACTTTTTGCCAGGCATGATCTTCCCTCTCCCTCATCCAGCAGTTCTGGAAGAATCTGCAGAAAGACATCTTTATGTTTAACATAAAACAAAGCTTTGTTGGTGCTGTGATGCCGACCTAGTATGGACATGAAGAGACATCCTGGAAGGCTCCCATGTGGATAGCAAGTTCTAAGAAACAGGTTGCACAAGAACATTGCTTGGTTTATTATCTTTAATTTAATGAACCTCGATTGTTCCTATAAAAATTGCAGAGCAGATATTCCAGGAAATCAACATCTTTTTTTAGCCCTGGAGCAGACAGCCCAGTAATGGCCATGGCTGGACAAGTATGCCTGACCTGCATTCCAACCCAAAAGGACAATGTTGAAAAGTGAGAAGGATTTTTCGTTCAAGGTCTGAGCCTGGGTGCTCTGCCCTTCCAAAAGGGAATGTCAGCATGGAGGCAAATTTCGAAACTAAGTTTTGTGATGTGTGTACTTTTCACTAAAAACTGGACCAATCCCAAGACTCATTTCTCAGAGTTTCCTATCCAAGCACAAGATGAGAAATGGTATTTGGTCATTACCACTTGGTTTGGAATAGCCCAGAGGTGAAAAAGTTGCTGTTAGATTTCATTAATCTGAAGAACACTGTTTAGGTTAAAACGTCCTCTTACCATTATAATTGGAGAGGGTGATGTTGGTGTTTAGCACCAGCCAAAATAAACTCAAGATTAAGGTGGAAAAAAGTTGTTATGAGTTGAACCTGTGAGTTTTTTTAAAAAAAAAACTGCAAATGTTTTATTTATTTATTTAACTGAGTTGAAGTCTCACTCTGTCACCCAGGCTGGAGTGCAGTGGCACGATCTCAGCTCACTGCAACCTCTAGCTCCCGGGTTTAAGTGATTCCCCTACTTCAGCCTCCCAAGTAGCTGAGATTACAGTCACCCACCATAATACCCGGCTAATTTTTGTATTTTTAGCAGAGATGGAGTTTCACCATCTTGGCCAGGCTGGTCACAAACTCCTGACTTTAGGTGATCCACCTGCCTTGTCCTCCCAAAGTGCTGGGATTACAGGCATGAGCGACTGTGCCCAGCCCGCAAATGTTTTATGATAACAAAAGCTTTTTAGTACTGCTAACTTAACTGATGCTTCTAGGTAGTTGATGATCATCATTCTCTTGCTTTTATTTCCAAGTCTATGTAACAAAAATAAATAAAATTTTCATATTAAAGCTTCAGAACTCTAAGTTGAAAAAAGAGATTCATACTTAAACATAGGTCTTTTGGGTGCCCACAATGTGTCTGACACAGTGCTAAGTGTTGGGTGTAAAGAGAGTAAGATCCAGACCTCACCCTCAAGTATGCATGACCAAGAGCACAGAGACTCACTCCAGACCTGAAGGCAGTGCTGAGAAAAGGCACAGAGGTCTCCTCTCTGAGCTGAGCATCAGATGTGGTGTCTTTCCTAACTAGCCCCAGCTCTTATCCCACCTGCCTGTAGAGGACCCTGTGCCAGCAAACCACAGGGGTCTATTAGGAATCCCACTATGGTGGCCGCTCTTTCAGTCCTGCTCTGTGGTGCCTAGTTCTCTTCAGTTTTCCAAAATGCCTGGGACCTGGCCCAAAACCCCAGGCAGTAAGCCAAAAGGTTTGACTGAGTTCTGGCACTCACTAGCTTTATAGTTTGAGCAAATTATTTAATCTCTGTATCCCTCAGTTTCTTCATTCATAAAATGGGAGAGCACCTACCTCATAAGGTTGTTTTGAGACCTGAATGAGTTGATATACATAAAGCACTTAGAACAGCAACTGAAACGTAAGTGGAGTCTAATAAATGCTCACCAGGCTATTTCATCAGTTCTAACACAATACCTAATACAAGGCTTAAATTGTTCAAGGCCTACTTTTGCTATCTATTGGATATGATTTGAAAATTTAACACAATACTACAGCAATATTTGAATGATGCTCCAAAAGCAGAAACTAACCTATAGAAGCATCTATGATTAGCCCTGGCTAGATGTCAGAAGACATTTCAGGCTATTCAAGTATCAGCACGCTCTATGGGAGGTTTATTAAAAACACAAATGTTCTATATTGTGTTTTTGAGTGAGACACAAAAATACGTTGTGAAAAAATTAAGTATTTTAGCGACAGACTTTTTCTTGGTGGATTAGAAAAATTTCTCATGCTCAATCTCTTTCTCTCTCTGTCTCTCTCTCTCTCTCTTTCTCTCTCTCACTCTCATGTACACACACACCTCCCCCCCACACCTTATATAATGATGTTTCCTGCAATCTTAGCAATATTGAATAACATCAGTGTTTCTCTATGCAACTTAATTCTAGATATTAAATATGTGTCATAATATCTCTGCCACTCATTAATGATCAGGATATATATAGAAACACACTTTGAAATGAACAAGGGGCTCGGTAGCTCCAGTATTTTTCTCTGTTTAACCAACATTTACATAATGCATACTGTGTGTGCCAGGCACAGTTCTAAGCAGTATTCAGCAGTAATTCATTTTATCCTCGTAACAATCTTATAAGGTAGATGTTATCATTACCCCCATCTTATAGATGATAAAACTGAGACACAGAGAAATAGATCAATTTGCTCAAGTCTCACAGCTGGTAAGTGTTGGAACCTGGATTCAGAGCAGGCTATCTGGCTCCAGAGTCCATGTTCTTCACCACCACTCTCTACTAACCAGTCAACTTCATTTCTTTCAGATCCCACAATAAAAATAAAAATGAGCTTCTCTTTGAGACTATGTTATTGAATCTCCTCTTGATAAAAAAATTCCAACCTGTCAATACTCTCTGCATTCTATAAAATCCTAAAATTTTTTTATTTTATTTTCCACTAGAGCTAAAAAATTCTAAAATTCTTAACACAAGGTGTTAATGCTCAATTGGCACTAATTAGTGGATATGATGATGCATAAAATTTAGGTTTTAAAACATTTCCCAGTCCCTTTCTGTATTGAGCTGGAGCCTGAGTGATGGGGTCCCCAGGTAGAAACCAAGAAAGATCCAGGAATCTTAGGACAGGAAAGGATCTATGTACTCATGTAGTCTAGCCTACCCATTCTACGGATCAAAATGCAGATAAATCAAATGCCTTGCTCATCATTGCAGAACCACTTTGTGCCAGTGCTAGGACGAGTGCACAGGACAAGAATAAACAGGGGCAGTTTAGGAAACAGTCCTACTGGAATCTCTTAACTTCTCCCAAGCCTCGGGGCTCTTTTTTTTAATACCATGTTCCTACTCCATTCACAGAAACCAAAGTAAAACTTGAGATATCATGCCAATCCTGGGAGCCAGAGTAGGGAAAAGTCCACAATCCAAGTTAAGTAGGGCTTGAAGAATTCACCTGTGCCAGAATTCAAAGCAAGATCAATAGCCAAAACTGGAGAGCCAAGCTAAGGTCAAGCCAAGAGGAAGATGCATTGATAGGTAGGGCAAGACAGGAAGCTCAAGTCCAGCCAAACCAAAGGTATGGAATTAGGAAGGGGTAGTTGGAATTGCAACAGCCTGCACATTTCAAACCCCACAGATGCTTAAGAATGTCTCAAACTTGGTAGAGGGTATGAGCTCACCCTAAATGGCGCATTCCTTTTGAATGACAAACATCAAGTTTACCATGCAGACTGTACAGAATTTTTCAAGAAGGTCGAAACCACCAGAATCAAGTTAAATGTCCACTTCAAAAAAAATATGCAAGATTATGAGTTACTGCAATTCATCCAATAGATCTGTGCACAGTAAGCTTCCTCATATCTTACTTTATCTGCCAGTGAAGACTGAAGGACTGAGCCAATTCAGCTGGGAATTGAACCTGTGGTTCCAGGAAGTCTAGATATTTCAAACCTCATCCTTAGTCCATTAAGATATCCCCTCCAAGAACATAATGTAGTTAAAGTAGACTTAGATATCTTTAGAACAGAGAGTGGATTTTATTTCCACTTTGGGAATTTCTGATCCATAATAAGGAGAGATGTAGATGAAACGTACCTACAGTAGTGCCTATAGAAAAATGCATGCATGTCAACATATACTGTCACTTTTCTGATTTATGATTAAGTAGAAAAAAACCTATCTTGGGAGAAGTGGATTACAAATACATCTGCTAAATGGAGGCTTTATACATAACTCTCTTCTCTTATTCTTCCTAAAGATCCACTCTTGCCTGTATCAATAAAATAGAATAAATTATACTTACTCAAACAATCTGAAGAGAGACCACAGATTTCACACATCTGTCAGGTGGGTGAGTTTATTTGGGGGACAGTAGGGGAACATCCTGTACCATTACAGTCTGTCAGCAACAGAGAATGTTTACTAATAAGCCTAGCCATTAGGTTGGGTCAGTGATGGATGTTCTGTGCTCCTGTGCCCTGGCCTGGCATGTGCTGTGATGCTCACTGACCAGCAGCAGCTGTTGTACTATCCGCCTTGTTAAGGGTCTCACCAAGTGACATTAGCTATATATCACCCTGGCTGATACCTTTGATTATTTGGACAGCTCCTGGCATGATGAATAGTTGGGATTGATCTGTCTTTTCTCACACGTCCTAGTCAGTGTTCTTTACTCATCTCTTTCAACTCTCATTCTTAAGTCCAGGGCCCTTATTACTGCTCTTTCAGCTATATGTATCTCCTACCCTCTCCAATTTAAGGGACATCCTGGTTTCAGTATTCATAATAAGGAATTGAGATGAGGCTGAGGAAAATAAGTGCATCATAGTTAAAACAGGCAGGCAGAGAAAACAGCAGTCACTCTTGCAGCCAGAAAAACAAGGAGAAAAAGCTTTTTTCCATGGGCATCCAGGGCTCAGCAACTTTCATTACTGAGGTCATGAGCCCTCCACGTAGTCCATGTGGTACATGTGGTACAAATTAAATTTGAATGCTGTGGGTAACCTGGACAATGCTTTCTATTTATAAGATCCTTTTCTTCCAAAGAGCGCAAATCATTTCACACACAGTATTTCAAGCATCACCATATTTCTGTAAAAAGTTTTATCGTCTTGATTTCAGAGAGGGAAAAAAATGAGCACAGAAAGCCTATATACCCAAATCTACTTGATAAATAAATGTGTGGAAAATCAATAACAAGACCTAAAATCTCAGATTCTCTGCTGTATTCAGTCCTTTAACTCATTGATTTTTAAAATGTTGAGTAAGCACCTACTGTGTGTGCCAAGAACTAGGAATACAGTGAACCTCTATGGGACAGCTATTAACTCATTCAGTCCCATTTATATCTAAATCAGTTTTAGTGAGGGAGAAGCATATTGAAATATACTATTTTACTTTAGAGAATTTGCATGTACATACTAGAGATACAAATTGTATTTCACTTTATCATAATTGAGCCAGAGGCCATAGTAGACTGCCCTTTCCTATTAAATTCTAAATTTCTGCGACCTATACTCATTTGCAGTCCTTTCCTAATCTGTTGAAATTGAACAGATTCAAATATGGCTATGTAAAAGCAGTAGTTCTCAAATGCGTTCTATTACACTTGGCAAAACTTCATTAAATATATGTTTAGCTCCATTATACAAACAACTCTATTGATATAAAATATGACCACATTGTATGTATACAATATAAACTTTCAACCAGAAGCACACCCATCTCACCTCCACTAGCAGATCACTAAGTATGGCTTTTTTAACTAAGCATGATCAGTGGTCTCCAAAAATTTCCATTAATATATTTATTTACCATTTGTTCTTTTTTGGCCACCTAAAGAAAAGTGGTAAAATAACCCAAGGTTTAAGAGAAAGTTTAAATTTGATAACATTTCCTATCCATTAACTGGGCATAAATATGATACCACATTGTTCCAGAAAGAATATAAAGCAAGAACCATTTTATTTTGTTAAGAATTATTATTCTATTTTGAAAAGTGGAATAGCTCAGTCAATAGAAGAGTAGATGTAGGGCAACTATATTTAAATCATCTTGATCACTAGAAAAACACTGGCTTTATTATGTCATTTCCTGACTGAAAATTTTCAATAACTCTGCATAGCTGAGACCTCCTACCCTCTTCAATTTAAAGGACCTGCTCATTTTAGCTTTCATTAAGAAATTGGAATGAGGGAAACTAGGCAAAACTAGATTATTAGAACTTGTTAGGTTGACCTTTGAAATCTTTCAGTTTGTCCTACGCTCATAGGATAAATGTTTATCTTATTTCCTAGAATACACTACACCTACATATCCAACAAAAGCTCCAGGCATCAGTGAAGTTACTGTTGGCTAAGAATGCATTATACTCAGTGTAGACTTTCAAGCTTTTGCTTGTGCTATTTCCTAAGTGGAAAGTTCCTCCTCCTCCTCCTCCTCCTCCTCCTCCTCCTCCTCCTCCTCCTCCGTCTTCTTTCTCTCTCTCCCATCACTCAGAGTTCACCTCAAAGTACTCTTCTCCACAGTCTATACATACTGCCTTCTCTGAGCTGTAGGTTTTTATTTTGGTACCTACTCATATACTTTTTTATAGTGTTAATTAACAATTTCAGGTATTCAGCTAGGGTCCATCTGCTCTTCCTCTCATATTTTTCACATACGGTGTCTTGCACATCTGCTCTTCCTTGGTACCTGTACTTGTGCTCATAGAACATGCCAGTGAAGCTCTGAGTGAACAAGTCCAAGCAAACTGTTAACCGTCAGTAACTATGAGCTCATAAAAACTGGTTAGGCCGGGCGCCGTGGTTCACACCTGTAATCCCAGCACTTTGGGAGGCTGAAGTGGGTGGATCACAAGGTCAGGAGATCGAGACCATCTGGCCAACATGGTGAAACCCTGTCTTTACTGAAAATACAAAAATTAGCCGAGTGTGGTGGTGTGCACCTGTAGTCCTGCTACTCAGGAGGCTAAGGCAGGAGAATCGCTTGAATCCGACAGGCGGAGGTTGCAGTGAGCCAAGATCACACCACTGCACTCCAGCCTGGGTGACAGAAAAAGAAAAGAAACTGGTTAAATTGCCTTATTTTCAACAATTGCTTATTTCCAAATGCATGTGTTAGTTCTTCTAGACTTGACTGATAGAAATTTGCAGGCATGGCCGGGTGTGGTGGCTCACATCTGTAATGTCAGAACTTTGGGAGGCCAAGGTGGCAAATCACAAGGTCAGGAGTTTGAGACTAGCCTAGTAGTCTCAAACTACTCTGACTAGGCCAGTATGGTGAAACCCCATCTCTAAAAACAAAAAAAAAAAAAAAAAAGAAAAAGAAATTTGCAGGTATTTCTGTGCTTAGACTGATTTACTACTTCTGTGGCCTGGTTTATATAGACATATATGCATATGGGACATTTGCCCACACTTCAGTTTTCAGCAGTTTATAGATGATGCTAAAAAGGTATTTCCATACACTGTGTGATATATAATGATAGTAATATGGAAATTTAGGAATAACTAGGAAAGTGTCCAGAATGTAAGAGATTGGACCTATAATTCAGAGAACTGCTGTGTTACTCAAAATTGAGCACCAGTGTCTTAGTTGTGCCAGAAAACCACTCCAAAGAAGTTAGAAACTTAAAACTGGAAGGGCCTTAAATTTCCACATAATAATTTTTATCTTACACAGATCTTTGTTAAGTATAAATCTACTTCTGATTCTTCAGACCTTAGTTGCTATAACTCAGTTTCATTTATCAAGTGAGAATCAGCAGTTTTTAGAATGCCAGCATCTCTAAAACCACACAGGAATTGAGCTTAAAATCTGGTAGCATTTTAACACTGAAAAGCTTGACTTCAAACCATGCACATTTTAAGAGGACATTTTAGGAAGCATTAAAAATATTCTTCTATATGCATCTCCTATTTTAGCTATGTACATTTTTCAGCTACAAAAGCAAAGCAAGACAAAACAAACTAAAAACCCAAGGCAGTTCATTAATATCTCTTGAATATGGTTTTTCTTAGAGGCAGAAAGAATGTAGGAGTATAAAGGAAGGGTAATCAATGGAAAGAAAACTAGAAAATCCTAGGAGATAGCTAAAACTATTATTGATTTGTATTAGCTTGAGAAACCCTTTTCATCATGTTTACCTAGGGTTTCCTGTAGACCAGCCTCCTTTTACCTCAGCTCCCTGAGCTTAGGCTCTTTGTGATTCCCTCTCTTTCTCAAAGCCTGTAGCTAACTGTAGCAACTGAATTTCTGAAAGAATGTTGAGTTCCAAGTTACCCCTTAGACATTTCTGGCACCATCAATGTTGTGGTTGACTGGGTTTATTATAATAATAATTCTTTATATTTATTTCATCATAGAATTACTACAAATTATAGATGTTAACCAATTGGACTTTCTTCCTCCTTTTTTTTTTTTTTTTTCTTTTTTTGAGATGGAGTCTAGCTCTGTTGCCCAGGCTGCAGTACAGTAGTGTGATCTCGACTCACTGCAACCTCCGCCTCCCAGGTTCAAATGATTCTCCTGCCTTAGCCTCCCAAGTAGCTGGATTATAGGCACCTGCCACCACACCCAGCTAATTTTTGTATTTTTAGTAGAGACAGGGTTTCACTGCATTGGCCAGGCTGGTCTTGAACTCCTGACCTCATGTTCCGCCCGTCTCGGCCTCCCAAAGTGCTGGGATTATAAGCATGAGCCACTGCACCTGGCCTCTCCATCCCTTATCATCAGGAGGAGCAGACAACAGAGATGTCTAGAGAGAGAAACTGAGTTAGGAATGTTTCAGCATTGATCAGTGAGTTTAGGGCAAGAGCCCTGAAATGTGCAGTGCTCTCTGTGAAGGACAGATTTTTAAACTATGCCACCATTCCGCAGTTGAACTGGAGAACAGAACTAAAAGAGACTGCAGGTGATCTTGTGGATTTCTTAAAGATATTCAGCAATTTTGATCCCACAATTATTTAACTTATTTAAATTGCTCCTGTTTTAATTTAAGCCAGTTTCTCTTGCTGCATGAACAGAATTAGCTGGTTAGCACCCTCTTTATAAAACATTTGATATAATGCAGTATACAGTACTTGAAGGTTTAAACCAAAACACCTTTTAGTCTTATGAGCTCCAGGCAAGGAAATACAAATTCTTTTAGCCATGCCTATGTAATTTCTCTACGATTCTTAAAAAGTAATTCTGTAGCAAAGTTTACTCAAGGAGAAACTGTTTTAGTCATTCTTCCTTTGTTTCCTAGTGTTTCAGAAGTTGACAAAGGCATTAATCAGTATACTACATTGATAATTTTTTGTCAACATTTTTATTCCAATACATCATATAAACAGAAAAATGCACAAATCAAAAATGTAGAACTCAATGATTTTTTTTTTTTTTTTTTGAGTTGGAGTCTCACTCTGTCACCCAGACTGGAGTGCAGTGGCATGATCTTGGCTAACTGCAACCTCCACCTCCCGGGTTCAGGCAATTCTCCTGCCCCAGCCTCCTGTGTAGCTGGGATTACAGGCATGTGCCACCATGCCCGGCTAATTTTCATATTTTTATAACAACAGGGTTTTGCCACATTGGTCAGGCTAGTCTCGATCTCTTGACCTTGTGATCCACCCGCCTCAGCCTCCCAAAGTGCTGGGATTACAGGTGTGAGCCACCGCGCCCTGCCTAGTGATTGATTGATTGATTTTTTAATAAAGTGAATACACTTGGCCGGGGGCAGTGTGTGCTCTGAGTGACAGAGCAAGACTCCACCTCCAAAAAAAAAAAAAAGATCAATACCAGCACCCCTAAAGCTTCTCTCTCTCTCTTTTATTTTTTTGAGATGGAGTCTTGCTGTGTCACCCAGGCTGGAGTGCAGTGGTATGATCTGGACTCACTGTAACCTCCATCTCCTGGGTTCAAGCAATTCTGGTGCCTCAGCCTCCTGAGTAGCTGGGATTACAGGCATGTGCCATCAAGCCTAGCTAATTTTTCTATTTTCAGTAGAGACAGGGTTTCACCATGTTGGCCAGGCTGGTCCCAAACTCCTGACTTCAAGTGATCCTCCCGTCTCGACCTACCAAAGTGCTGGGATTATAGGCGTGAGCTACCACACCTGGATGGAAGCTTCTCTGTAGGCCTCTTCCCAGTTATCTCCGCCAACATAACTACTATTCTGATCTCTATCACCAGATTAATTTTGCCTGTACTTGAACTTCATATGAACAGATTCATATTATATTTACTTTTGTGTGTCTGGACTCTTTCATTCAGCGTAATAATTGTGAGGATAGTCCATGTTTTTGCATGTAGACGTAGCTTGTTTGTTCTCATTATTATATAGTAATTTTCTTTATTCATTTTATTTCATTCTACAGTAGGTAAACATTTGGTTTTCTTCTGCTTTGGAGGTATTATAAATAATGCTGCTGTGAACAATATTATATCAGACTTTTGGAACACCATTATGTTGGCATTTCTTTTGGGTAATAGCTAGGAGAGGAATTGCTGAGTTAGAGGGCGTGTGCATATTCTGCTTTAGGAGATTCTACCAAACATTTTTCCAACAGATTTGCACCATTTTATACTCCCACCAACAATGTGCACAAATTCCAGTTGCTCCTCATCCTCACTGACACTTGGTATTGTCAGTTTTTCTTAATTTTAGCAATTCTGGTGGGTGGCTGTAGTAGTTTCTTCAGTTGAAATAAACCAGTTGCTTGGAGGGATTAGGTCTCTGAAAATATCCTTTTTTCTACTGCCATTGTGTGTCTGCCAGTGGGTCACAGGAGCATCTACTCTGTGAGGAGTAAAGTGGTAGCCTAGCCCTCATTTGCATGACTTTGAACTGTTATCTGTGACTGCTGTAGATTCTAGCCAGAGCAGACTGGCAGACACTGTGTGCAGCCAGATAACCTCTTCTTGTTCATTAAGGACCCACTTAGCTCTCCATGGGGCTGCAGCAGACAGCCTAGAAAAGCAGGTCATGACTTTATGACTATATAATGCGAATCTCATCAATAATAATCCTAAGAGGAAAAAATCCAGAATTTAAATAACTGGGTTACAGTACCAACACACAAAAATACAAAAGTCAGCTTGAGGACAGCTGTACTTATTTTTGCTACTAACATATAACTGACATGACTCCATTCTCCATAATACATTTTCAGAGAGACTTTTAAATTGGATGCTGAAATCTAGAGTGGGGAGCGCTTAATCACCTGAAGTGTTTTGAAAATACTAACCAATAAACAGTCACAGTAGAAATAGGCAGAACTGGTGCTTTATTTGAGGCTGGACACATAAGAATTTCAAAAAGGCTTGTGAATGATAATTCCTCTCTTTTTGTCAGCAAGAAATTCAAGTTGAGTGGCCAGTTTCTTTGCCAATGAGAAGTGAATAGTACAACTGACTTTTAAAATCCAATGTTGGATTCCACATAATTCCCACTTGGTTTTAGTTTCTCAACAATGAAACAAAATTTTCGGTAAATCTAGAGATTAAAATGCTGCTCAAGTAACCTCATTAATATTGAGAGAACTCTTCTCTATTGGAAATCTGTGTGTTTTGTTCAAAAATTGGAGGGACGGAACTCTTTAATAATTCTAGAGATTCAGAAATTAAACATATACTATTGGATAAATACTAATAGGAAATTAGGTTGTTATATTTTTTTCTCTTTCTCTTTCTCAATCTGCCTTTCTCTTTATTCCCACTGTAAAATGTGTGCATGTTTATTCCTTTCTGCCTTATGCTCTGATTTCACATAGTGGCCCCTAAGAGGTTTTTATTTTAACAATCTGAAACCCCAAAAATATTGTATTATTATGGAAAGAAGGTGCAATATTTCAAGCATCATGCTACAATAAAAGTAACAGGATAATGATTTTCTTTCTCAGTTCAGATATTAGAGGCCCAAGTATTGATTGCCTGTTTCTTTTGCCTCCTGTCCTCTGATGAAACTACACTTTTGACACAGAGTCACAATAAAATGTGCCCTTTCCAGTATGAGATCTCTGTAAATGTCATTCACACAGTCATTGTTTTCTAATTCTCTGCATTTTCATCAGAGTAACACACAAGCCCTTCGTTGAATGAAGAGAGAGCAAGCAGTGTTTAAATTTAGAATTCACTAGAACAACCAAGTTTCATTATTTTGCTAAGGGCAGTTACAGTCTAACAATAGGACTCTTTTTCCATAGTGTTTATGAAATTATTATTCTTAGAATTGACTAAGTGATGAGGACTTTGGTAACTAGAGGTTTCATAAATGCTGTTGGGAATATTGATGTTGGGTTTGCCAGGCAGAGAGGTTGTAAAATCAGTGTGAATGTCAGTGTTTATAGATGAGAAGGGTTAGTTGGTAACATAAACTGAAGCCAAGCTGGAGAACTAGAGGAAATGCCTGCTTCTCTAACCCAACTCTGCCAGCTAGTCTTCCTCCTGACCTGCAACACTCTTGCTGTCTCAGCCCCAGGTCTCTGATCCTAGCTGTTAGCAAATGATTTGTGAATTTGTTTAAGGATATATACCTAGTTTGAGACCACCAAACTCATTTCACTTGTGCCCTACACCAAATTTAATCCCAAAGGTGGCGAGCTGGCATATTAACACAATGTGATACTTAGTACTTTCCTCCTCCTCTATGAAATCAGTTTATCTAAAAATATCTCATACAAATGACCTGCAAAAACAAGCTATACACAAAGCTTTTACTAATGTCTTGATAAATGTAATCAGTGCACCTATGGCTCTTCAAGATGTTCCTGTGCTATGACCCTCTGTTTCACATAATGTAATTTATTTCCAATAGCTTCCCAGTCAGTCAGCACTGGCATCCTTTTTCTAACTCAAATCATGGTCTGATAATCCATTTTGGTGCCTTTATTGGCCTCGAAGGCAGTTTAAGCTGTTAAAATATTTTTTAACTAGTTTCCCTTGTATAAAAGATGTTGTAGTGGACTCCATATATTTTTTTACCTTTACCTAACCTTTTCTTATTTATTTATTTATTTAGAAACAAGATCTTGCTCTGTCACCCAAGCTGTCAGGCAGTGGCACAATCTCAGCTCACTGCAGCCTCGACGTCTTGGCTCAAGCTATTCTCTCACCTCAGCCTCCCAAGCAGCTGGGACTACAGATGCATACCACCATGCCAGGCTAATCTTTGTGTGTTTTGTAGAAATGGGTGTTTTGCCATATTACCCAGGCTGGTTTCAAACTCCTAAGCTCAAGTAATCCACCTACCTCAGTCTCCTGCAGTTTTTATCTGGCACCATTGCAGCTGATCCCATCTTGAAAGCAATCCTACTATAAATCTATTCAGAAACCCCTCTTCTGTTCATCTTTGCATCATCCTATCTGGGAGGCAGAGTTACCCAGGAGACCACTGAGAGGGCAGGTCTCACTCACTTTTCTTTTTGCTTGCTTTCTATTGATTGTCCCTAGAAGAAAGGTAACTGATCTAAGGGGCCTGAAAATGGTTTGGACAGACTATAAAGAAAATAAAAATGAGTTCAGTATGAAGAAGTCAATACCACACACCTTTTTCAAATTTGACAAAAACATTTAAGTTCTGAAATATTTCAGGTAAAAAAAATAAAATATGTGATAAGAGAGAGGCTTACCTGAGATATATTTTAAGAAATCTAGACTTCAGTTTTTTCGTTGTTTTTTTTTTTTGTTTTTTTTTTTTGAGAGGGAGTTTCCCTCTTGTCACTCGGGCTGAAGTGCAATGGCATGATCTGGGCTCACTGCAACCTCCGCCTCCCTGGTTCAAGCGATTCTCCTGCCTCAGCCTCCCGAGTAGCTGGGATTAGAGGCATGTGCCACCACACCCGGCAAATTTTGTATTTTTAGTAGAGACAGGGTTTCTCCATGTTGGCCAGGCTGGTCTTGAACTCCCGACCTCAGGTGATCCGCCCACCTCAGCCTCCCAAAGTGCTGGGATTACAGGCGTGAACCACCGCACCTGGCCAACTTCAGTTCTTTCTATGTTCCCCTTTTTTACTCTCAGCACAGAAATGCTGAAAATGGAATTTTTGCGTTCTGTATTGGAAGAATTTTCAACATTTACTTTTCTTAGAAAGTTTTGAATCTTATAATATTTGCCAGTCCGTCAATGGAAGAATATATATTCTAGAGAATGTCTGACAAAAGAAAGGCCAAAATGTTCTAACGAATATTCAGGCCAGGTACAGTGGCTCACACCTGTAATCCCAGCACTTTGGGAGGCAAGGTGGGTGAATCGCTTGAGCTCAGGACTTCAAGACCAGCCTACATAACATGGTGAAACCCTGTCTCTACAAAAAATACAAAAATTATACCAGCATGGTGGTATGCACCTGTAGTCTCAGCTACTCTGGAGGCTGAGGTGAGAGGATCCCTTGATCCCAGGAGGCAGAAGTTTCATTGAGCCGAGATTGTACCACTGTACTCCAGCCTGGGCAACAGAGTGAGACCCTATCTCAAAAAACAAAACAAAAATAACAAATATTCACAGTATTAGGTGCTTGTGCAAAGTGCACATAGGATACATAGTTCTTAAGATTTGTCAGCAATATATCATATGTTATTTCAATTTCATAAGCAAGGAAGATAAGTAGTGGCTTTACAGTTATCACACACTATATCAATAGGATGTTGTCAAGATAGAACCTCAGTTGTAAGCCCTCTATTCAGAGTTTTGTCCATAAAGTTGTATTGCCTCCTATAGTTCAAACAAGATCAAGTTATAGCTGGCACCATTTTCCTCAGAATACCAAAGATGTAACTGAGTCCTTCTTAAGAAATGTCAAAAGCCACCAGAATTCATACTGCCAGGAACAACATGTGTGTGATATGTTGCTAAGCTTCCCTCTGCAGGTTTCCCCTCTGCATCAGTGGTGTGAACCCAGCAGCTCAGAATGAGGTCACTTCACAAAAGTGGGCATTTTGAACCTTTATGGCATCCTTCAGATAATGCATAGGTCAGAGATGGAATAGCAAAGCAATATGCCGGCAGCCAGCTGTTTAGGTGAGGAGGAACAGGCCTGGGAGTAAAGGGCTACATGGAGGATTACAGTTAGGCTAGGCTCAGGGGCTCTCCTGAAAGGTGAGCTTGCCCTGTTGGTTCTTATCTTAATACAGTGGAAGGAAAGGAGGAAAACTGTCTCAAATCAGGGAAAGCTGGTGATGCTGGGGTGGCCTCTGTCTAAACCCTGATCTCATACTGCTTCCCTGTGGAGAATTCTCTGAACTGCAGCTTTCCTCTGTGGGCCCCTGCCTGTCACGTCCATCCAGTATGGTCTCAAGCCTGGCTTGGTATCATCCAAGAGCAGTTAAAAAAAAAAAAAAAAAAAAAAAAAAAAAAAAAAAACTTCTGTTAAGAACTTCAGCAGAAATAATGGGGAAGCCATGAGAAAATGGTCCTATCATGAGTCCAGAGTCATATTCCACAGCAGGCTGATCTGACAGGTCTGCATCCTCACCCTTCCCTTTTTATAAACCTTTCTAAAAAGCCCAAAGCCTCTGTCTGCCCAATGGTGTTCCTTTGGTTCTACTTTTGCAGATATATGTTCTGGATTGCACCCTTGGAAATTCCAAATCAATTGTTAAAATTACCTACTATTTCTCTGAATATTTTTCACAAGAGCCAAATCACAAGGCTATGGCAAACATAGAGGTTTCCACTTTTGCCTTTTTATAATTACCATCACAGCATTCTGCTTATCTTCCTCCATACCCACCCAAGGAAGTGTAGACATAAGTATTAACAAGAATACCCCTACCCTCCAGCTACCCTTCTTCACAGGGCATTAGGGCAATAAAACACATTTTAGATATAGATCTATAGCTGACTATTTCATTATGATATAAAAATGGTACTGTAGGAGCATTACAGTTAGTATAGTGGTTAGGTTTCTTTCTTTCTCTGCAATTTAAGAACCAGAGGCCAGGTGCAGTGGCTCACACCTGTAATCCCAGCACTTGGAGAGGCTGAGGCAGGAGGATTGCTTGAGCCCAGGAGTTCAAGGCCAGCCTGGGCAACATAATGGAACCCCCATCTCTAATTTTATTTTATTTTCTATTTTATTTTGAAACAGAGTCTCACTCTGTCACCCAGGCTGGAGTGCAGTGGCGCAATCTTTGCCCCCTCCTGGGTTCAAGCGATTTTCCTGCCTCAGCCTCCCAAGTAGCTGGGGTTACAGGCACCTGCCACCATGCCCGACTAATTTTTGCATTTTTAATACAGACGAGGTTTCTCCATGTTGGCCAGGCTAGTCTGAAACTCCTGACCTCAGGTGATCCACCTCGGCCTCCCAAAGTGCTGAGATTACAGGTGTGAGCCACCACACCCAGCCACTATTTTATTTATTTTATTTTTTGAAATGGAGTCTCCCTCTGTCACTCAGGCTGAAGTGCAGTGGCACAATCTCAGTTCACTACAACCTCTGCCTCTCAGCTTTAAGCAATTCTCCTGCCTCAGCCTCCCAAGTAGCTGGGACTACAGGCACACACCACCACACCTTGTTAGTTTTTGTGTTTTTAGTAGACAGGGTCTCACCATATTGGCCAGGCTGGTCTCAAACTCCTGACCTCAGGTGATCTGCCCGCCTCAGCCCCAAAATGCTGGGATTACAGGTGTGAGCCACTGTGCCCAGCCTCTAATTTTAGAAAAAGAATAAAGAAACTGGAGAAAGCTCAGCTTCTCTTAATTAAGAAACAATCAGGCCCAGCGCAGTGGCCTATGCCTGTAATTCTGGCACTTTGGGAGGCCAAGGTGGGTAGATCACTTGAACCCAAGAGTTTGACACCAGCCTGGGCAACATGGCAAAATCTCATCTCTACAAAAAATTAAAGAAGAAGAAACAATCAGAAACTAATGGAAAGCTATAATTAAAGTTTGATACGTTTTAGAGGAGATGAAGAAAAAGGCAAAACATCCTTTGGGCTGGTCAGTGGTATTTTCTAGTGAATATTCAGAATCAGAAAGTATAAAGGAAGTTGACGCTGTAATTCACATTCCACAGAGAACCTGTGATCCTTTCTCTTCCTCTCCTCTCTGCCTCTGTTGAAGGCTCGAGGGTGAAAGCTGTAAGTTGAAGAGGACAAGCTATCAGCAGAGGGTAACTTATGATGAGAAATAAAAATATTTGGATTAGCTATAATACTAAGCCAGCGATATTTACAAATTATTAAACTGCCATCCTCACATCAAACACTTTTTATTTTATGAAATGCAAAGCTGTACTTTCAGTTTGTTTCAAACTGTCAGGGCCATTATTTGATGTTCCTCTTTGTTTGTTTATCTTAATTAAGATGTTGAATCAATCATTTTTACTTTCTCTATCCAAGAGCAGCAGCCGGCTCAGAGTCAGGATGAGGCCTGGCCACCCTTGAGTGCTGTGCAGGTGCTGAGCCGTGTTTGTTCACAGAGGGATAAAAGACACATTTGTTCTCCAGGTTGTGTGGATAGCCTGACAGATTTTGATAAGAGGGAAAAAAGTCTTCCTCTGTGGTGAGAAATAACATTTCTATCTAGAATAAGTAAAAACAGCGGCAAATATCATTCCTATTACAGAGATGATTTTCCTCAACACATAATGACAACTTACCTGGAGGTGGGACACACTGAGGTGGGTTGGAAATAGGAGGCAGAATGTGGTGACCCAGATCAAGCATGAAGCAGAAGATGGAGAGCCCCAAACCTTGTCCTGTGAATATGACAGTTGTTCTTGCCACGCTAGCTTTCATTTCTATTCCTGATGCCGCAGTTCAGTCTCCAAACTGCTAAGTCATAGTCTCCGGAAAGTAGGATGGTTTATTGTTGGAGGACCATTTCATACCCAAACTACTTTGTATTCCTCTTTGTATAGAGGTACTTGTGGCCCATCAACTATGTATAAGGAGCTTTGCAGGGTGTTATAACAGTACAGCTTAATTCTGGTGAGGTACCCACCCTTTCCTACTCAGCCCGTCTTTTGAGAAGCATGCATCCCCTCAGAATAGCTAGCCAGGGGTAGAGAAGCAGTCAACTAGACATGGAACAGAATTGAATTCTGCACACCAATCAACCCACTTAGGGATAAAACCTCATCTCCTTAGCACCATGTTCCTCTATCTAACTGAGCTAAATGGCCATACAATTCAATCAGCTGGACAAATGAGAAACACAAAGAAAGGGAAAAAGTCTATTGCATGATTTAGGGAGATCAGATTGAAAAAGATACAGTGCTTTGCTTTTAAAATCATCCTAGTCACTGAAGCAATTCAAACACAACCATAGACTTAAACAGATTATTTGTATTTTATACTACATGCATCTAGAACAACATTATCTGCAACTCTCATGCACTTGGAGCCCTAGAGTTAGGGAAAAGTATACCTTGTCAATGATCAGAATCTTTTTAAGCACAGCTAAGCAAATTTGGATGTGAAATTAGTACTAACATTTCTCCTACTCAGTGTGAGCACTAACAGCTAGCACACAATCCAGTGGTCTTATATGTTGTTCTGTTCCTGACATTGTTATAGAAGTTGACTTCAGGGCCAAGTGTAGTGGCTCACGCCTGTAATCCTAGCACTTTGGGAGGATGAGGTGGGTGGATCACAAGGTCAGGAATTCGAGACCAGCCTGGCCAATATGGTGAAACCCTGTCTATACCGAAAGTACAAAAATTAGCTGGGCATGATGGCAGGCACCTGTAGTCCCAGCTACTCAGGAGGCTGAGGCAGGAGAATTGCTTGAATCCGGAAGGCAGAGGTTGCAGTGAGCTGAGATCATGCCACTGCACTGCAGCCTGGGTGGCCCAGTGAGACACTGTCTCAAAAACAAAACCAAAAACAAACTACCTAACAGTATTCTCTGTAGGGATGGGGAAGGTGTAATTCCTACCCAACAGAATAAAGATGGATTCCCTTCATACCATTTCCTGTTGTAGAAGATTGTTATCATAATGTCCTTTAATGAGTTATTTTACCATCTGTCCATGCGCTTTTGTAATGTGATGCTGCT
>NW_022436952.1:6377563-6416032 GCF_009761245.1 Sapajus apella | reverse complement strand
AAACAAAAAAAAAAAAAAAAAAAAAAAAAAAAAAAAAAAAAAAAAAAAAAAATGTTGATTTCAGGAACTTGGGCAAGAAGGCCTGCATACCAGTCCTTCATTAGGCAAGAGGTAGACTTTTGAATCACATAATTCCAAGAGGAAGCATAACCTTTCAAAAGATAAACCAGCACTTCATTTATTTGAGGCCTCTGTTATGACTCTTGGACCACAGATAACTACTTTCAACAAATGCTCACTCTTCATTAGTGGAAAACACTTTCCTCTAATCACCATGAATTACACAACACCTGGAATTAAGCAGTCTTCTCTTTCCACACTCATTTGCTTTCTTTCCAGTGGGATATTCTAGGTTCATAAGGTGATTACCAATACTTTTTTAGCTGTACGCAGTGTTACTGGTATGGCTAAGACTGCTAGCTAGCCCCCAGTATCCATTCTCCCATTCTTTATTTTTAGATGGGTTCATGGCTCTGCCCGGAACAACTCCCTGCCTCCCTACCTCTGCAGCAACTAGATTTGACCATGTAATTTAAGTTCTGGCTAGTGGAATGTATATGTGATATGCCAACTTTAGGGTCACACACAAGTGTCCTTAAGCAGGTAAGGGGAGGGGTGATGCTTTCTGTGTTGCTTCTTTCCTCCTTCCTGCTGGGTAGAACTAGAGCCAGTTTGGATCATGGTGAACAAATGACATACTTTATAAAGACAGAAAAAGCCTGAAGGGGAAAGGACAAAGGGTTTGAAACGTGGCAGATGATGTAGACCAGCAACAAACTACCAACATCATAGAGGAGCCCCTTGATCTTATCAGGCTCAGCCTGGAAAAATGAATTTATGTGAAAATGAGAGAGTACCAGGAGCTTCCAGGCAGATTACATGCTTATGATCTACATTTAAATACGTTATTAGAGATGTGGAAGAAACTGTGACTACTATAGAAATTGATGAAGAAGGATATGAAGAGATATATAAATAAATGAAACAGAAAATCCAGTGCTGTTTTCCAGGAAGATGTTTTGTCCTGGTTGTCCCTCTGTTGAGAGTTGGCTGAAACACTTTATCCCATATGGAAAATAGGAGACTTTGTACAGTTGCCACTCTAAATGTTCGGGACATTCAAAAGAGAAACCAGCAAACATTTTGATACTAATAAATTCCCCTACTCCTGAAATGAGTTGATTTGCAGATAACTCATAACGTCTATTTAAAAAAAAAAAAATTATAGAGATGGAGTCTCCTTATGTTGCACAGCCTGGTCTCAAACTCCTGGGCTTAAACCATCCTCCCACCTCAGCCTTCCAAAGTGCTAGGATTACAGGCATGAGCCACTGCACCCACCTCAAATAATTCATAACTTCTTAAGCTAAGTGGAATTTTAATTTTTCTCCAAGCCTTCTAATAAATGTGATCACCAAGATGCAAAACTCTTTTTCAGGGGAATAAAAAGAGAGAAGCATGAAGTGCCCTCCCATTCCTGGAGTGCCTCCTCCTAGTCTTTTTATACATGAAGAAGAAATTACCTTCTGCTTTATTAAAGCCTCTATTATTTGGGATTTTCTGTCACACTGGCTAAACTAATCCTAATGATACATCTGGTAAGGACTTCCTTTGGGGGGTAGCTGAGGACAAACTGAGCAGGGTAACACTTGGGAATTGACTATGAAGAATGGAATGGGAAAGATACCACAGTGATGAAATGACTACAAGTGACTTCTTCAGCCATGGAAACTATTAAAGCCAGAGTTATATTAGCACAGATAATAATTTATCTAGTATTTCTTAAATGGTGTGCAGAAGTCCTAACTTTCATAGACTGATTAATGTAGTTTCTTCCAGTCTTGGTAATAATGATCCTCGATAGTTTGTTAAAATTACCATGTGTACAAGTTGTCTTGGCTCTTTTCCAGGTTACCTTTGGTTACTTTGTTGCTTATGGCACTTCTCTTGCCCCTCATGCTTGTTCTGATACTCACTGTCAGGCCATCCACCTAGGGGCCTCCCTGGGCCCACCTCACCAACACCCTCCAGGAAGCCATCAGGATAGTAAGGACCTAACATACAAATTTACTCAGAGACTGTGGTTTCTCGGCCCTAGGTGAGCATCAGAACTACTCATAGAGCTTTGTAAAAATAAACATGCCTCAGCCCCACTCCAGTTAATCCTGAATCAGTATATCTGGGGTGCAGTTTAGGTATCTACATTTTTGAAGAAGTAGACAGGTGATTCTGATGTGCAGCCACAGTTAAAAACCACTGCTCCAAGGTGTTGATGACTGGTAATGGCTCAGTATAATATTGTCAACTACATGCACGTGACCTCATGGATACAAGCCACTGCCTGACATCTATCAGTTATCTACTTCTGCTCAGTGGTCTACCACATAGGTACAGACAGCTTTTGTCTGTACCTTTGTCCCTAAGAGAGCTGAAGCTCTGCGCCTCCTCCTCCCAGTGATCTGTGCTGTACTAGCTTGTTACCACATTGCAGATGAGAATACCTTGATTAATGTGCTACCTCTCCTAGAGGTATTTGTAGTTCAATGGGGAATAATGTTTTCATCTAAGGGAATGGTCCCCAAATGATGGAATTTCAGGAATTATGGAAGTCAGTTGAGAAGATTTTGGAAGAGGGGCTCTTTTCCAGTTCACTTAAACACACACCATTTAAGCAGCACCAATTCTACTTATAAAACAACAACAACAAAACAACTGGGTCTGATTCAGAAGATGTTTTAGACTTCTGAGAGAAAAAGACTCTGTTTCTTCAATTGGCTTCACCTGCTGTTTGAAATCACCCTCCGCCCTCACACTTTCTCTTACCTCTAGAGAACCAGTGCTGTTTGCCCCTAATTCAGCCATAGTTAAATGGCAAGGGAGCTCATGTTAAAAGAGTATATTACACTCTTCAGAATATCCTTTCATACATGGAATCCAATCTTAGAACACAGAGGAGAGTCATTTAGTGATCAATCCCCTATTACAGCACAGGCATAGCCAGTCTAATCAATATTTTCATCTATCTGGCCAGCTTTTACAAACCTGGGGTAATTAAGATTCTACAATGTCTTAGGTAATCCTTAATATTTTGCTGGCTTTTCGTTTTAACTGTTTCTTACTTTTATCCTTTCCTTCCAGACTCTGTAAATACCCACCTAATAGGACTACCATAAAAACTAAATTAAATAGGAGGTTTGAAAGTGTTCTAAAAATTTTTAAAGCTCTACATAAATGTATAATAATGTTTCTGTAATAAGGACTGTATTCTTTGTGTAGCAGTACTTCAAGTTTTTGATGGAAAGAGGAGGGGAAAAGATTGAGATATGGAGAGATTAATGCTAAGGACTGCCATGAGAATTCCTTCTTGTCCACTTATTAACTAAGAGACTTGAGCAAGTCACTTTAATTTCTCCATCAAGAGAAAAATAGTCATTTTTCTTATTACAGAAAATTACTCTTATAGAGATAGTGGTGAGGATTAATGAATCAAGGTATATTAGGAGACTTAAATATCCATAGATTTTGTAAATCCTGCAGAAAGAATCTGGAAGGGAGGTTTAGATGCAGGCCCAAGTCCTAGCTAGACACGGCATCCAGACACTCGCCCTTCAATTCTAGTTACTAGCACACTCCCTCTGCTAAATAGGATAAAAGGAAGAGCTTTTGTTCTTGTCCATTACAAAAACACACTGAGTTGCCTATGGAGATTTTTTTTTTTTTTACTATCAAAGATTGATTGACCCGGAAATAAGGATTTGTAATAAGAGTGTTACCACGGTGGAGGGTGACGCCACAGGCGGGACAGAGCATCTTGGGTCCGCTGGGAGCCTCCGATCCCCGACAGTTTTGCAGAACACTGATATCTATGGACTCTAAAATGGACTTCATTTAAAGAAACCACGGACTATTAATGAGCAAAAACATGAGTCAATATGTATTGTGGCATTCAAATCCTAGCACTTTGGGAGAGCATCAAGTACCACGTTTTTGAAGACTGTGGCCTATCATCATTATGCATTCAAGATTTGGGTTTGAATAACCTCATCAAGACTTAGATCTTCTTCAGAAGCTTCAAGTCTCATCTGCATTAAAGCTCCCCATTGAACCCCCTCACAAAAGTACAAGCTTAAAGGGACTAAAATCCATTAATACATTCCATTTTATATCCCTTCCTCTGACTTCTCTTCAATTTCCTTGGCCTCTAGGGTCTTTCATATTGCTTATGTTCCTTTAGACTAGAGGCAAGGAGACAGTGCTTTCCAAAAAAATATATGTTCTGTGGCCATAAGTTTTCATTGCTAGCAAAGTATAAATTTAGCATGATGAATTTAAAATTAGGTCTTTTATGGCATCCTATAAAAAGTTGAATTAATAGTCCAGGAGCGGTGGCTCACGCCTGTAATCCCAGCACTTTGGGAGGCTAAGTCAGGCAGATCACCTGAGGTCAGGTGTTTGAGACCAGCTTGGCCAACATGGAGAAACCCCATCTCTACTAAAAATAAAAAATTAGCCAGGCGTGGTGATGCATGCCTGTAATCCCAGCTACTTGGGAGGCTGAGGCAGGAGAATCACTTGAACCCCAGAGACAGAGAGGTTACAGTGAGCCGAGATCATGCCACTGCACTCCAGCCTGAATGACAGAGCAAGACTCCGTATCAAAAAAAAAAAAAAAAAGTTGAATTAACAATAAGAAAATGCGGATGAAGCGGTAAAAATATTTTGGGTTAGATTATATTCTCAGAAGCTATGTGGTTTAGAGAAAAGAGCCCCCAACCTAAAAGTTAATGGTTCTTATTCTGTCTGCCTTGAACTAGGTATATGGTAACTGAGAAAGTAACTTAACCTCTCTGAACCTTAATTTCATTATCTATAAAGTGAATCTGATATTTTCTCCACCTGCCTCACAGGTTTGTTGTGAAGATGAAATGAAATGATATACATAAAAAGGCAAATATAAAATGTATAATACAGACATAAGGTCCTGTTACATAGTTGCAAGTCATTTCCTCAGATCTTGGGTGTAGGAAGGCAGGAGATTTAAACTTACTGAAAGCATGTACCATGTCCAGGCTGGATACATGGTAACAAGCTATGTTAATTTTTTTTCTCTGAGTTGAGTCCCTAAAGTACTATCATGGGCTAATTCTAAGAAGGAGCACGACTATATATTCCCCTAAAATTATAGTTTAGCATTGTTAATGCTCTAGAGCAGTTATGGGAGTTATAGGTTGTAACATATTAGTGATTTATGAAACTTTTTTTACTAAAATGTGACCAGCATTTTTTTTTAAATGAAAGAACATAGACTTACATTTTTTTTGTAATGAAAGAACATAGCATTCCACATGGTAAGAGTAAAAATTGTTTTAGTCGGGCCGGGCACGGTGGGCCTGTAATCCCAGCACTTTGGGAGGCCGAGGCGGGTGGATCGCAAGATCAAGAGATCAAGACCATCCTGGTCAACATGGTGAAACCCCATCTCTACTAAAAATACAAAAAATCAGCTGGGCATGGTGGTACGTGCCTGTAATCCCAGCTACTCAGGAGGCTGAGGCAGGAGAATTGCCTGAACCCAGGAGGCGGAGGTTGCGGTGAGCCGAGATCGCACCATTGCACTCCAGCCTGGGTAACAAGAGTGAGACTCTGTCTCAAAAAATAAATAAATAAATAAATAAATAAATAAAATAAAAATAAAATGTACTTTTTTCCTGTGGAAAAAAAAGTGTTATCACATCTTTGTTGGTGTGAACTCTTCACCAGGAATAGGCAAAGAGATACATGAAATATATACAGGACAATGGGCTAAGTGCAGCCTCCACTAATTGTTTATTTTCTTTCCAAGCCGGCAAGAAGCTGTTGGAGTTTCATACTTCATTTTATATACAAATTGAGGTCCTGGGGGAGAGTATCCGTCATGTGAACAGCTCTCCCAGTTACAGGAGAAAACTGAGTAACAATAAAACCCTCAGGGACATCATTTAATATTTCCAGCATTTCACATGAGCTTCTGACACTTGGGTCTTCAAGGGGAAAGCTGATTTATACCTTCAGTCATTAGACAATGTAAAGGTGAGGTCAGGCATAGGCATCCTTCATCCCTTTCCCTGGTGCTCACAGGTCCCTTGGGCAAGGTGGAATCAAAGCATTTCAAATGGTAGAGGTCACAGGAGTGACATCGTAAGAGGTAAGAGAGCACAGCCTCCTTCCTCTACCAGTGGGTCTGACGCCCATATATCTTCATATTGCCATTGTTTCCGCTTGAAAAATTACATGCAGTTGGTTTTACTTTTCCTTCCCTTCCTATTCTGAAAACATGATTTCCACTCCCAACCTAAAGTATAATTTATGTCAAGACTAATGATTATGTGTTTCTGATTATTTTTTAAAAAGGTGAAACCTTTAACATAAATGCAAGACAACAGGTGTCCTGTTTTATAGCCTTATACCTTTCCAACCCTATAAATTAAAATCATGTCTGTGCTGTCTCTGTATTTGCACTGATCTGAAGTCCCTCTAGGACATTCTAGGAATTCTGTGCTTTCTGGCACAAAACCTCCCACGTGGTAGGTTCCAGATAAATTTTTCTTGACTTGATTTTATCTACAGGTGCTTGATCAAATTCTGATCATGCCCAGTAATACAACAATATTTTGTAAATTACAACCCAAATTTATACCCTGGGATTCTGACCCCAAATTTTATAATGTGATTTCATACCTTTTATTACTTAGGAAATAAAGTAGCTCTCCAGTGGAAAGAGACCTCCTGTTTTTGTGGGTCCCCTTACAATGCAGAAAGCGCTTAAGCAAATTAGACGTATGGTATAAAGTACAATATTAGAATTGCAAATGAGTCTTAAAATTGCATAAAGACTACAGATTATTAAAATATTCCTAGGACAATATCTAATTCAAATATATATGACTTTATGTAAGTGGTTTTTTTTTTTTTTTTTGAGACAGAGTCTCCCTCTGTTGCCCACACTGGAGTGCAGTGGCGCAATCTCGGCTCACTGCAACCTCCACCTCCAAGGCTCAAGCAATTCTCATGCCTCAGCCTCCTGAGTAGCTGGAATTACAGGCATACATCACCACACCCAGCTAATTTTTGTATTTTTAGTAGAAATGGTTTCTCCATGTTGGCCAGAACTCCTGGTCTTGAACTCCAGGCCTCAAGTAATCTGCTTGTCTCAGCCTCCAAGGTGCTAGGATTATAGGCGTGAGCCACCATGCCCAACCTGCTCAAGTGTTTTTAATAGCATTATTTCTCTTGATTCAACACTGGTTTCTTCTTTTCTTCTTTCTTTTCTGGATTCCTTTGCCACATACCTTAATACCAAGCTCAGGAATTTTGTGTAATCAGCCACTCAGAATGGACATCATTATATAAATATGGAGACAGCTTTACTTTTAAAATAGTTGAAAAACTATTTTTTAAATTTTCTAGTTATTTTTATTTGTATCAGAATAATGTATGCATATAGTTCTTAAAAATCAAATAGGGCCCGGCGTGGTGGCTCACGCCTGTAATCCCAGCACTTTAGGAGACCAAGGCAGGCAGATCACAAGGTCAGGAGTTAGATACCAGCCTGGCCAATATGGTGAAACCCCGTCTCTACTAAAAATCCAAAAAACTAGCTGCCTGTAGTCCCAGCTACTCGGGAGGCTGAGGCAGAAGAATTGCTTGAACCCAGGAGGTGGAGGTTGCAGTGAACCCAGATCGCACCACTGTACTCCAGCCTGGGCAATAGAAGGAGACTCCATGTCAAAAATAAAATAAAATAAAATAAAATAAAATAAAATAAATCCAGGCACAGTGGTGTGTACCTGTAGTCCCTTAGGAGGCTAAAGTGGGAAGATTACTTGAGTCCAGGAATTTGAATCCAGTCTGAGCCACATAGCAAGACCCCATTTCCAAAAATTTTTTTAAAGATCTAATAATACTACAAGCAGTCACGCTGGAGTTCTGCTTTCCAGAGGCAAACCCTTTCCATTTTTTAGAAATTAACTTTTTCATCCATTCTGATGTATACCTTCCATACTTCTAAATAATATGATTATACAGCTATTTTTTTTAGTTTATCAATTTCAACATTATCTGTTGATTTTCTATTATGGTAAAGGAGGATTTAGCATTCCTATTCCATCCCAGCCATCAATTCCTTGTTCTTCATCTTTCCAGTGTGGTTATATCATAATTTTTAGTTAATCAATATTTATTGTTTACACATTTAACTACATAAATGTTATTTACTGTCAACCCTTATAAAATTGTATAATTAAATTGTATTTATTTTTTATACCAAAGGGTGTAAAAAATATACCTCCTTATTTTTTACCCAAGAGGACTGGGTTCATAGAGCTTCCAGATAGCTAACCAGGTGGAGGCTCCTGGAGCGGTAATACAGCCAGGGAGGGCATGGAAGCTCTACACCCCTTCCCTCATACCTTGCCCTATGTATCTCTTCACCTATGTCCTTTGTAATATCCTTTATAATAAACCAGTAAATGTAAAAGAAAATTCTTGTTTTTCCTAGAGTTGGCAAATGCCTTGACTTTTTTCATTTGCATAGTTTTCTAAGTCACCATCCCTAATTCTTTCCAAACTTGGCAGAATTGTAATTTTCCACATGGTCAAACACACCAGATGATCCATCAGTTCCATTTGTGCCTCTAGTCTCTCCTGGAGATCTCCATCCTCCTACCCACTCTGGGCTGGCTGCTCTCAGACCTCCTGCATAGCTGTTCACCCTGGGACTTCCCTTTATCCCTTTCCTTCATCAGAGCACCACTTTCTGGACCCAATGTCACCTTCTTTCTTGGTGGACTCCCTATTTAGGTGGAGCACATATTGTGGTGGCATCCTGAGAAAGGATGCCTGGAAGGTCAGTTTCTTGAGACTTTGAATGTCTGAAAATCACTGTATTCTACTTTTACACTTGAATGTTACTTTGGGTGTGAGAATACTAATGGAAATCATTTTCCCTTAGAACTTGGAAAGTTTTGCTTCATTGGCTTCCAGCTTTCATTGTTGGTGTGGAGAACTTCAGTGCCATCCTGATTCTTGATTCTTTGTATGACTTGTATTTGCCCCCGATTCAGAAGATTTTAAGATCTTCTTTATATGAATTCTGTTCTGAAATATCACTCTCATCACCAAGGTGCGAGTCCCTTTCCCTTCATGTGCTGGGTGTATGGAGGACCATTTCAATCAAAAAATTCCTATCATTTTGAAAAATTTTATTATTTCTTTGATAATTTCCTTTCCTCCGTTTCTATGTTCTAATAGTTTTTATCTTTTCTGGTTTCCTTTTCTTGATCTTTTTGCTCTATTTAAGATTTCCTCGGCCAGGCGCAGTAGCTCACACCTGTAATTCCAGCACTTTGGGAGGCCGAGGCAGGTGGATTGCTCAAGCCCAGGAGTTCTAGACCAGCCTGAGCAACATGGCTAAATCCCGTCTCTACCAAAAAATGCAAAAATTAGCCGGGCATGGTAGCACGTGCCTGTAGTTTCAGCTACTCAGGAGGCTGAGCTGGGAGGATTGCTTATGCCTGAAAAGTAGAAACTCAAATAAGCCAAGATCAAGCCAAGATCAAGAAGTCCCCAAGTTCCATTCAATGTCTGGTACTAACTATCCCTGTGAACCTCATACAGCCCAGGCACCTGTCTCTTCTCTGGTAATGCCAAAGATCAGATCCCATTTTAAGGCAGAATATCCTGGAAAACTCCCAGGTATAATGGCTCCATTTAGTAGTATAGTTACTGTAGCCATTCTTAGTTAGCAGAGTGGGGTTCCTAAAACTCATGAAATTTGAGCTGAGAAAAGTAGAATTAAAGCATTGTTCATCTTGACTGTATAGTTAGGATGGTAACATACATTAGATAAAATATGTAGCATGGTACAGCAAAAAAAAAAAAAAAAAAAAAAAAAAAACCTGAGTTTATGTCTTGGTTCTTCTTCTTCCCAACTATGTAAGCCTGTTTCAGCTTCGGAAGGCTAGACTGATGAGATCTTTCTGTCTGAATGAAGGAGATCAGAATTAAGGAGGTGTCATACATGAAAGCATTTTATAAACACTAAATAAAGTGTTATCCAAATGTAAAATATTACTATTATTGTGTTACCATTGTAACTACCTGATCAGAGAAGCTTGAATTTCATGCTGCCTCTCCTATCTGCTTTGTAACACCTAGGCAACTCCACAATTAGAAGTGGCTATCCAAAAGACACTTTAGTTCTTTTTTTCCTTGAAAACAAATGAATCTGGAACCAATCTACCTTAGCCATCCAATATGTACAGCCTCTTTTGTTCATGAACAATCTTAAGGTAATAAACTTCTCTGCCCCTGTGACAGAGAAAAATGTTAGAAGGAAATGGGTTTCCATCTCAGGCTTCCAAGGTCCTATACCAAACAATAATAAGGGAAAAATTATTCAGCTAAATGCACCTGACATGCATTGGCATCCAATATGCCACCCTCCTCACCAGGCATTATTACTTATATACCTGCCTGCGAGGAGGGCTGCTCGGAAGAGCTACTCTGCTTTTGTCAGACATACATTTTAGAGACTTTTAAATAAACTTATATAGCAATACCAAGCTGCATGTCTTCTAAACTTTGCTATTTCATCCGTCTATACCAAGTGCCGTGAAGCAGAATGGATGTGCCTTCAGCTTTCTACAGTCCTGGAAAATGAGCCAGTCCACTTAACAATAAATGGTGGTTGGTTCAAACACACATGACTGGTCTAGTGAAGAAGAAAAGAAAGTTGAGCTTAATGAAGTCCAGTGTCTGTGTCCCTGTGCACAGACAGGAAAGGACGAGTGTTTTATAACTGTTTATTGGAGTTAATGGTAATAAATTCCTCACTTGTGATGCATTAACTTTAATGTTTTCATTACTTGGTGATTTAGGTTTTCCCTTTTCACATTGTAAATCATGTTGTCCCAGTAGCAGAGCAGGTCGAGTGCCTGCCATAATGTTCATAATGTTCAGTGGGGAAAGAAATGTTCTCTTTCTCTCTCCTGCATGGTCTGACAAAAGATGCTTTGCCTCATCCTGATTTGCTACTTGCTAAATAAGCAATAAAGACAGACAGACAAACAGATGCATCCAACCACAGTGTAGCAGAATGTGGCAGAGCCTAGGTTAGCTCCAAGGTAAATATAGGTCTCTATAGTAACTTTCCAAATGTGTTTGGTACTGAAGTTTTTTCGTTTTCTTTTTTTCCCGTTTGCTGAGTGTGAGCCCCTAGTTAATGAGCTGTGCAAATAGATATTGAGATTTAGTGTTTTTATTTTACAATTACAGACTTGGTGATTTGATTGGAAAATTTTGGGTTTAGAAACATCACCTTCATTTTCTCCTCCTAATTCTTTTTCCTTGCAAAGTTTGACTTCAAACTTGCTTGAGTTTTGTCAGATGAAACAGAAGAAACTAGAAAGATTTAAATCTAGAATTTGTAACATCTTTTTTAAGGGAGGTTGATTTTTGCCTTACAGGTAACTTATCATAGCCAACATCATTTTTCTGTCTTTGAGCTGGTGCTTCTGCACAGAGACACCCATGGAGCTGTCTGGGGGTGAGGTTTGGCTTGGGAGTGGCCCTTTGTCCAGGAGGTAATACATATCAGATCAAAGCCACATTGTTAAGATCACTGCTTTCCCATCAAGTTCTTCCTGACGGGGTGTGAGAGTTCTCATTAGATCACCCACCCTGAAATACCCCCAGAGAATCACGATAATTAGTTCCTGAGTCTTCTTTTTTATTTTCTGCTGTGTTTGCTTTTAAAGTTTTCTCAATGCAGTACTCTGATGATATCTCAATGTCTTTTACTAGAGAGACATGGAGAAGGCAAAATTATTATCATCTGATCCCTCCTTACATCTTTTGCTTTGGATAGTAACTCAAATAGAGACGTCAGGAGTCTGTCATACTAATCTCCATGTAGCCTTCACCATTAACAATATTAAATGCTCTGACACACATAGGATGTTTGCTCACAGGATGCAAACCAATGTACATGTGAAAGTCCAAAAATAAAATGCCATTTCTCCAGGAGAGAAAAGAACAAGACTGAAGAAACACTGTCAGTGGCCAAATTCCCAGCCACTCAAAGTCTATAGCTCAGAAGTTACTATCGATAGCTATTTCTTAAAGAGTAATCGGTTATTCATTTGGCTCAGTCTTTTGCCTGTTTATGGCTTCTTCTGAACCCTATTCTGGAGATAGATAAAAGTCCAAGGCAAACAGAATTGGTATGCTAATCAGGCTATAAGATGGGACTCAGAAATTTATTTCTTGGCCAGGCACGGTAGCTCACACCACCCGTAATCCCAGCACTTTAGGAGGCTGAGGTGGAAGAATTGCTTAAGCTCAAGAGTTCAAGACCAGCCTGGGCAACATAACGAGACCCTGTCTCTACCAAAAATAAAAAATAAATTAGCCAAGTATGGTGGCGCACAACAGTAGTCCAAGCTACTTGGGAGTCTAAGGGCAAGAGGATTGCTTGAACCCAGGAGATGGAGGCTACAGTGAGCTGTGATTGTACCACTGCACTTCAGTCTGGGTGTCACAGCAAGACCCTGTCTCAGAAAAGAAAAAGAGAGAGAGAAGAAAGAAAATAAAGAGGGAGGGAAAGAAGCAAGGAAGAGAGGGAGAGGGAGGGAGGGAGGGAAGGAGAGGAGGAAGGAAGGAAGGAAGGAAGGAAGGAAGGAAGGAAGGAAGGAGGCAGGGAGGGAGGGAGGGAGGGAGGAAGGGAGGGAAGGAGGGAGGGAAGGAGGGAAGGAGGAAGGGAAGGAAATTTATTTTTCTCCAGTTGTGGTTTATGACATTTTATTCTAACTTTTTCTCCAAAATCCTTTTTGGTCCTCTTTCTTTCATTCTTGGTGCTGTCATACTTGCTAACTTCTGCACCCCCACTTCTGCTTTGCTCTCTTGGCAAAATCCTCCTTTCCTTGTATCTTCTTGCTTTCTTGTTTTATATGATACCTACCCTAAGATTAAAGTAGAACAAAAATTACTGTTTGTGACTTAAGCAAAAATGGTTTGACTAACAAATATTCACTTTCATATTGCATTCCAGATCACAAGTCCCATTAGGCTAGAAGTGGTTTCAGTTCAGTTTAACAAACATTTATTGAGTACCTACTGGGTGTACGAGGCCCCTGGGGATACAAAGAGAAACAAGTACACAAATAGTGAATTGCACTGCCCTCTATGAAAGGGACCAGATTTCCTACTGGCAGCTTTTCTTTAGGATTCCAGAAATTAAATAATTAGTACCACAATCCTTACATATATATATTTATATATATATATATTTAAGGGAAAGATCCTTCTTAATCCCACATCAGTTCAACAACTAATCAAAGAATGGGCTAGGGCCAGGCACAGTGGCTCACACCTGTAATCCCAGCACTTTGGGAGGCGGAGGCAGGTGGATCACCTGAGGTCAGCAGTTCGAGACCAGCCTGACCAACACAGTGAAACCCCATCTCTACTGAAAATACAAAAATTAGCTGGGCATGGCAGTAAGCACCTATAATCCCAGCTACTCGGGAGGCTGAGGCAGGAGAATTGCTTGAACCCAGGAGGCAGAGGTTGCAGTGAGCCGAGATCACGCCATTGCACTCCAGCCTGGGCGGCAAGAGCAAAACTCCAACTCAAAAGAAAAAAAAAAAAGAATGGCCCAATCTTGTGATGGGGCTCAGCTATTCATATGCTCCAGTTCCTCCTCAGTCTAATTCTTAATCTTCTTACCTACACAATTGTCATGCAAACCTTGGCCCATCCCCTTAGGTGCACAGGTATGTACACCAAAGAAGAATCTAATATGCAACTTGTTTCCCCATTTTAATCCAGATACTATAATGTTCTGTTCACTTAATTTCTTCCATGGTGTCATCTCTTTTCCTATGAATGCAAAATTATTTTTACCCTCCTCCCTACTGCCTTGTACCCAGGTCCACAACTACAGTTCTTTTCCCAGGAATAGCCCTTTTTCTATTTGCTCGTTCAAGGATTCTCACAGCTTTACATTGTTACTAAGGTCTTATGGAAACCGAAGCAAAGTGGCAAGAATGGAATGCATTGGGGAAAAGATTTAGGGTCCCTGGGAGCCAAGACTGTGCTATAAAAATGCGCTAGAAAATGCTATAAAAGCACAGAAGAGGAGTATATAATTTTACATGGGGAAATCAAAGATTCAAAGAGAATGTGACATTTGAATTGAAGGAGCACTCCCAATTCAACAGCTGGGAGTAGAGAGGAAGTTCCAAACCGGAAAAACAGAATACACAGAGACCTGGCAGTGTAAAGTACATGGTATGTTCCATAGGACAAAGTCCGTTTCTTATTGTTGCTAGAGTACTGGGAGGCGACAAAGGTGGGAGAAAATGAAACTGGAAGGTAGGAAGAGACCAAGGGCTTAAAGTTTTTACATGCTGGAGAGTTTCAGTTTCATCCTGTAGGTAATAAAGACCCATTATAGGATTTAAGCAGGAATGTGACATGATCTGTGTTTTAGAAAGACGACTTCTCGCCACAGTTTGGTGAACCAGTTAAAATATGATTCCAAACCCAGGCAAGGCTCTTTTCCTTTTATTTCCTTTTCTCTGTGTTCTTATCACAGCCCAGTGGCATAGTAAATAAATAGATCTGAAAATGACATTTCGTCATTCATTTTTAAAGATAGGCTCTCAAGTGATGCATGTTTAATGCTGATCTGACTCAGAGGGAATACATTGATCTTGCAAGGTTTGTAAAAAGACAATTTGGCATTTTTAAATCCTCTTGTCCTTTTTAGAATCATGAGGCCATTTGAAGGATTGCTGCTTTAATTTGCATCCAGATTCCCACTTTGGTCTGTTGCTACTTATAGTGGCTTAGGTGCTAAAGAGACTTCCGGTCTTTTGTGGTTCTATATGAAGGATGGATTCTTAGGATAAAAATGAAGCTGAGGATGCTGGGTTACAGATATGTGTTATTGATAAAATCAAAAGACACATATGCTTAACCCACTACCACAGAACACTCATGGTTTTTAAGGAACACAATTTTTTTCAAGTAAATAAAGCACTGTGGAGATTCTTGATGCCATAATTATGATAGTACATCAGATTCGTTTCATCACTATAGTCTGTAGCATACATAGGATATGCTATAAATTATTTTTAATTGAGTTTTCCCTGTAAGAAAGCATATCAGAATTCCGTGAATGGTATTATTGTAGAAAAACTTAAAACCCATTCTTATTCTAAAAGTAAATTATTCATAATCTCTGTCCTTTAACTGATCAAAGTACACTAATGTTTCATGATTGAGAAGCAGTGGATTATTATAGTTAGTCATTCTTTAAGATGAACTCCTGACACCTACCAGAAAGTATTGATTATTAACATTTATTTAGATGTTATCACTAGTGCATTGAAGTTACCATGCCTGGAGTTAGAAGGGCTTTTTCCTAACACTTTCATTTCTTATAAGTAAAATATCACTGAAAGTTAAGTTGTGGAAGAGAGTATCTCCCAAGACCCCAGGTCTCTTAGACAATTAGCGTGTGCTGCCCCTTTGTAGGAATGAGAGGGTTCTTCATCCTCCACGAATACTCATGGTTTCTATAAATTACCTTGTGGCTTGGCATTATTGAGGGAATACTTTATAAAAAGAAACCAATTTGGATATTTGGCTTTAAAAATCTTTTTTTTTTTTTTTTTTGAGCCAGAGTCTTGCTCTGTTGCCTAGGCTGGTACAGTCTCAGCTCACTGCAACCTCCACCTTCCAGGCTCAAGCAGTCCTCCTGCCTCAGGCTTCCAAGTACCTGGGACTACAGGCATGTACCCCCATGCCTGACTAATTTCTTTATTTTTAGTAGAGATAGGGTTTTGCCATGTTGGCCAGGCTGGTCTCAAACTCCTGGCCTCAAGTGACTCCTGCCTCAGCCTCCCAAAGTGCTGGGAAAAATCTTCTTCCTTTTCAAACCAAACCTTTTCCTTCAAGAGTAAATAAATCATGTCCAAGATTCCCGCATGAGCCCTACACTGGAACGGGGGTTCTTTTTCTAGATATCACCCTTGCCTTAGAAGAGGTCTTACAAACCTTGGTGACCAAGCATCCAAACAGCATTTTTTTTTTTTTTTTTTGGAGACAGAGTCTTGCTCTGTCACCCAGGCTGGAGTGCAGTGGTACAATCTTAGCTCACTGCAACCTCTGCCTCCCAGGTTCAAGCAATTCTCTTGCTTCAGCCTCCTGAGTAGCTGGATTACAGGCACACGCCACCATGCCTGGCTAATGTTTCTGTATTTTTCATAGAAACGGGGTTTCACCATGCTGGCCAGGCTGGTCTCAAACTCCTGACCTCATGATCCACCCACCTCAGCCTCCCAAACTGCTAGGATTACGAGCTTCTGGCTGTGTCCTCTTATAGTTTCTTTTCTTTTTTCTTTTTTTTTTTCTTTTTTTTTTGAGACAGAGTCCTGCTCTGTTGCCCGGAGCCAGGCTGGAGTGCAGTGGCTCGATCTCGGCTCACTGCAACCTCCGCCTCCTGGGTTCAAGCAATTCTCCTGCCTCAGCCTCCTGAGTAGGTGGGACTACAGGCACACGCCACCACACCCAGCTAATTTGTATTTTTTAGTAGAGATGGGGTTTCGCCATGTTGGCCAGGATGGTCTTGATCTCTTGACCTCATGATCTGCCCGCTTCGGCCTCCCAAAGTGCTGGGATTACAGGCATGAGCCACTGCACCTGGTCCTCTTATAGTTTCTTAACTCATGTGTCCTTTTATTGCATTCTGAGACTTTCTTGTATTTTGCTCTATATCTCTGTTGACCTCTTGGATTTCACATGGATCTACATTAAGAGACAATTATAAAGATTAATCAGTTAGTACGTTAAAAAGTAAAAAGGTCGGGCACGGTGGCTCATGCCTGTAATCCCAGCACTTTGGGAGGCCGAGGCAGGCGGATCACAAGGTCAGGAGATCAAGACCATCCTGGCTAACAAGGTGAAACCTTGTCTCTACTAAAAATACAAAAAAAAAAAAAAAAAAAATAGCTGGGTGTGGTGGCTTGTGCCTGTAGTCCTAGCTACTTGGAGGCTGAGGCAGGAGAATCGCTTGCACTCAGGAAGTGGAGATTGCAGTGAGCCGAGATCACACCACTGCACTACAGCCTGGGTGACAGAGAGTCTGTCTCAAAAAAATAAAAAGTAAATAAGAGTGCTCACTTTGGCAGTGAATATACTAAAATTGGAATAACACAGAGATTAGCATAGCCCCTGTGCAAGAATGACATGCAAATTTGTGAAGCATTCCATGTTTTTGAACTAAAGCAGAAACAAAACGAAATATGTAATGTTCTCTCTTATAAGTGGGAGCTATACATGGGGTACATATGGACATAAATATGGCAACAATAGACACTGGGTAAATACAGGAGGAGGGAGGGGGGAGCAAGGGTTGAAAAACTATTATTGGGTACTGTGCTCACTACCTGGGTGACAGATACATTCATACTCCAAACCTCAGCATCACACAATATACGTTTGTAACAAACCTACACATGTACCCTGGATCCTAAAATAAAACCTGCTCAGTTTGCTCATAAAAAGGTAAATAAGAAATATAGATATTAAAATAGTTTTTTGACACCAAGAGTTAGAATAATCACACATCATGCCTGTTTCTTCTTCCAAAACACAGGGTCTCTTTTTGTGGGGGAGTGAAGTGGGAAGACCCAATCTTTCCTCAACCACTTCTATGCATGTCTGAAGCTCAGAGTATTGGAAAGAGCACTGGGCTTTTCCAACTGAGCAACCTTCAGCAAGTCATGTCATTTCACTACACCTCAGTTTCCTAGTCTGTATAGTGAGGATGATAATAAAACATGCCTCATAGGGATGTTGTGGGACTTAGATGTAAAAATGCTTGATAAAATCCTGATGAATTAAAAACTGGTTAGGGTTTTTTGGGGCCATTTTTGTTAAAGCATATTCATTTTAATTATTTTGTTTATTATCTGCTTTTTTTCTTAGTACAACTGACCTAGGACCTCAGAAGTTTTTTTATCTTCAGTATAACAGGATTTTCTCCACAGATTTCTGTAACCTAAGTTCACTATAAGCTGAATTCACTGGTCTTTTTAAAAGACCTTCAAAAATTGGAAGGGCAACATGAGTCTATTGAGGTCTCATGAAAGTTGTCTTCTGTGTTGGTTTGCTAACTACAAACACGTCATTTCTACCATTTTCTGGGGTCCTTTAGTCTAGCTCCAGTTCCTCTCATTTTGTTTCCTAGCTTTTTACATCACAGCTTGTTGAAGAACTTGATTAAGTACGTTGTGTTCACTCCCTTCCTTTCATCTGTTGTCCAATTTATTTCTCCATGAACCGTTCCATTCAGTTAGTTTAAAGCCATCTGTTTGAGTGCTTTCTATATCTTTGAAACTTTTAGATGCTAAATCTATTAGTAATGGTTTAGAATTTTTCACCCTTTAAATGTTGGGCTAAATTCCTTAATAAGTGAAACAGAATGAAAGAAAAGTGTTCGGTATAAGTGTAAACTCAGGTGGATATCAAATGGAACCACAGAAGTTAAAGAACTATATATACCTGTTCAAGGGACTAATTAAGGAATAGTCATAGAAACCAACTTCCCTGTTAGCACCAGAAAATGAACACTTCCTGCCAGATACTACAAACTATCATTTATTGACTGGTTCCTGAAAATTGAGAAAAAGGCAAAAAAAAAAAAGTAAACCAGAAAAGCAAAAAGCTAAGGAAAAGCAGTAATGAACCTTTTTTTTTTTTATTTTTATTTTTATTTTTTTGAGACGGAGTTTCGCTCTTGTTACCCAGGCTGGAGTGCAATGGCGCGATCTCGGCTCACCGCAACCTCCGCCTCCCGGGTTCAGGCAATTCTCCTGCCCCAGCCTCCCGAGTTGCTGGGATTACAGGCATGCGCCACCATGCCCAGCTAATTTTTTGTATTTTTAGTAGAGACGGGGTTTCACCATGTTGACCAGGATGGTCTCGATCTCTTGACCTCGTGATCCACCCGCCTCGGCCTCCCACAGTGCTGGGATTACAGGCTTGAAGTAATGAACTTATTAAAGAAGGCCACAGAAATCAGATGCACAAAAGAGAGTTTCATGAATAGATTTGAAATCCACAATCACCAGACAAGAGAAAATTAATCCCTCACAACCTACCTATTATACCCTCCTCACCTTGGTACATTTGAGGCATTTTAAAGCGTGTGTTTGTGTACATGTCTGCAGATGCACACACATCAGCCATCTGTGAGTGCACTGGAATTGCAGGTAGAATTTGACCATTCCCAGCCCTCAAATATTAAATTTTCTCCAATCTCATACACCCAATCCGCAGGTTTTTTTGCATGTGTACTTTAATGAAGGAAGCTGCTAAACTTCACCCTGTCTGAAATTCACCCCTGGTAGCTATTAGTCTCTAGGATCAAGTTGGTTTGGTCCCTTTTTAAACAGTTGAAAAGAACTTGAATTAAAAGGAAGAGGGAGGATGGGAGAAGTCCATGACTTAACAGGGAAAAGATTTGAACAAAAGATGTTTTTTTAAAAATTATTTATTTTCCTTTCTGGATGATTTAGCAAGAGATCAAGCCAGCTGCCTATAATGAAAGTTAGTGGGCACCTGGTTTGTTCTGCAGGGTCTGCAGCCTTTTTGCAGTGGAAATTGTGTGGCCTCCTGTGCTATTAGCCTTGTGCTCTGGTGTTGCCAACTGATTTCTCCAATTCTCTTTTCTCAGTGGGCTAGAACACAGCTGGTTAAATAGGCCGTGACTCACATAAGCTCCCGTGTCTTTTTTACTGACTGCTTTATGGAAATGTATCACACTCCAAAGGGTCCCCATTGTTGTTGCTGTGCATAGCTGAGTGAAGAGTCATGTTTAGCATTGAGAGATGGAATCCTATCCTGTCATTTTTTATTGCAGAGTTGGATGTGGGTGGGATACAAGGGTTTAAAGGAATCTAGATGAAGAGAGAAAGATATCTGAGAATTTCTTTTATCTTCATCTGCCATGAAAGTTGGGTGGCCATCACTTCTGGGTAACACACTTCTCTGTTGATCTTATCTTTATGGCCCCATATCCTTCAGCTAAGTGAATCTTTTCTTTATATGGGCTGTTCTAAGAGATTTAGTTAAGTGTAGTGGTAGAGAGAGATTATGACACTAATGTAATTCTGTTTTGTGCTGATATAATGTAATACACCTTTAGACTTACCCAAGAGGGCCATTTATTCTCAATAAATCGAAATCATTTTTATTTTTTCATGATGGTGGTGGTATCTTTTCTCAGGTAATGAACAAAAAGCTTCTTTTTTTAACTGTATACTTAAATATAAATTTTTTGCCTTAAAATAGCAACCTATACAATTGTTTGCAACTTCTTCCTGTTTTTATACCCATCCTCTAAAACATACTTTTACATACTTTCTACTATACATTAAGTAGCTCTCTGCAGATCTGTTTATTTACTAGTAGGGGTGGAGTCAGGCATACAAGATTCCTGCCTCATTGCCCCATGGTATGGCTAACATTGTGCATCCTCAGGATCATCAGTTCTTGATCAGTAGCACTCTGTGCTGACACCAAAAGAGGACGTAGCTTGCATGACACTGTGGATTCCCATCTTGTTTGCTTGGATTTGTCAGATCATGGAGCTAATGAGATTGAGCTCAGAGTCAACTACATTGAGAACAGCTCTATTATTGGACTCACCATACAGTACCTTGTACATATAAGACAATAATTTCCTAATTTTTTTTTCCATATACATTCTAAACTTTGCCTATAATCCCATTTTTTCCCACTGCCCATAAGAGAAACCAGGCAAGAGAGTTCCTCAATACAGATTCTAATGAATAAGAAAGCAACATAGGCCGGGTGCTATGGCTCACGCCTGTAATCCCAGTACTTTAGGAGGCCAAGGCAGGTGGATGACCTGAGGTCAGGAGTTCGAGACCAGCCTGATCAACATGGTGAGACCCCATCTCTACTGAAAATACAAAAATTATCCAAGTGTGGTGGTGGGCGCATGTAATCCCAGTTACTTGGGAGGCTGGGGCAGGAGAATCACTGGAACCCAAGAGGCAGAGGTTGCAGTGAGCCAAGATTGCACCATTGTACTCTAGCCTGGGTGACAAGAGTGAGACTCTGTTAGAAAGAAAGAGAGAGAGAGAGAGAGAGAGAAGGAAGGAAGGAAGGAGAGAAAGAAAGAAAAGAAAGAAAGAAAGAAAAGAAACAGAGAGAGAAAGAAAGAAAGAAGGAAGGAAGGAAGGAAGGAAGGAAGGAAAGAAAAGAAAAGAAAGAGAAGGAGAGAAAGAAGGCAGGCAGGCAGGCACATCTTACTGACTACACACAAAAACACAGCATGTAAAAAACTGTTTCTAGCTATATTACTTTTCAGAATCTTTTTAGTGAATGACCAAGAGAGAAAATTCAGCAATTCCTTCTGTACCCCAATTTTAGCAAACTGAGTCTGACTCTTGGATAGAGAAGGTGGTGGTGGTGCTGTCTCTAGTCTCCTAGAATTAGTAACTTGGAGTTACATCTCTGCTGCATTATGTCTTTGTTTTCTTGGTGGTGGCATTCTTGGGTTTCGGTTAGTCGGGAGAGAAAAGTCTCATGCTGATAATGTACTGAAAGTAAATGAAATTAAATAAGCGAAGCAGTGCTCATCACTACTTCCTCCCCCTTGGGTAATTCAATTCAAGCTCTCTCTCTGATGGCAACTCACAGGGGCTGTCTCTGTCACCCCGCTGGGGCCTGGAGTCTTAACATCTAAATAAAAGTTTCACTCAAGCATTTTTTATGCTCCTGCCAGCAGGATCAGTGAGCTGGTGTGGGCACATTAATGTAATATTCATACTCACAGACTCTCCCTGCACACGAGGCAATGTCTTCCCATTTTCATAATTATAGATGTTCCATAAAATGCCATTTAAATTTGCATTAAAAAAAGGAGGTTTGAATTCTAATAGAACGTTTAACATGTCTTTTATGATTCAGACTCTTGGCATCTTTAACAAGGAGCTGTGTCTCTAAGTTTAACAAGACCTTTAAAAACAAAAGGAAAAAAACCTATAGGAAGAAGAGATGGAAACTCCAAGCTTATGGGATCCTGTTTCCTCATCCCCCTATGTCTTTAATTTAATTTTTAGGCCTCCAGGAGCAATTTTTTTTTTTTTTTAAAGAAAGTCTAGCTCTGTCACCCAGGCTGGACTGCCGTAGTTCAATCACAGCTCATGGCAGCCTTGAACTCCTGGGCTCAAGGGATCCCCCTACCTCAGCCTTCTGAGTAGCTGGGATTACAGGTGTGTGCCACCACACCTGGCCTCCCCAGGAGCAATTTTTTGACAGCACTTCAGAGAGCCTTCTCTTCCATAACTGGTCCTCACCCAACTCAATGCCTCTCCCTAAGTAGAACCTGCTACTGTTTTCTTGGAGTGTTTCCAGAGGGATAGGAGAAATGAAAGAATCCTAGAAAAATGAACTTTCCTTTGCTGCTATTCATCTCGTGCATGCACCCTAAAATGGATTAAAAGGATTTATGGCAACCACATAGTTTGCTAACTGTGAAACACACAAATGAAAATAGTCCATGAACAAGGAAGTTCACAATAGGACCAACTGGATAAAGAATCAGGCACATAGACACACTTAAAAACAAAAAAGAGGTTCTTCTGATCTATCTTTTTAAAACTAAGCTTGAAGGAGCTTTAAAACAAAATGTAATTTTGACTGCATTTTAAATTGTCGTGAGATGTTATTTTTAAACAAAAAGTAGGAAAAATACTGAGCAAAGTAGTGCCAGCTCACAGTCACCTTTGAATAAATGTTACTGAAGGAAATGTTCAAAAAACAATTGTTTGAAAAAAAAGTTATTTCAACCATAACTCTCAAGATATTGTATAGGTGCCCAGTTGATTCATATGTAGTTACTGTATTCCTAACTTTGTTTTGTATTTGGTTTGCTTCATAAATTATTTAAGGCAATCCAAAAGAGATTTGGGTTCTGGGACTAAAAAGAATAAATGTTAAAATACTGCTAGCCCAATTACCTTCATTTTGCCTAATTAAGAAATGTAGAGCGTGTTCTTAAAAGAGGTTGGTTTTTTTTTTTTCATTCTTCTTTCATTTTATTTTTTGAGAAGTAAATTCCTTCTTTGTCTCTATCCTTCGTCTCTCCCTTACGTGAAGTAAGTATAAACCCCAGTGGAGGAAGATGGATCTTGACTTCTCAATAAATTTGTACCTAACAAGGCTAATTGAAAGCCAAGAACGTTAGCAGCATGCGATGAAAGGCTGATGTCAGTTTCAGGGTATTTTTTGTGAAGCCTTCTACAGTTCTTAGATTCTTTCCCA
Source organism: Sapajus apella (assembly GCF_009761245.1). NCBI lineage: Eukaryota > Metazoa > Chordata > Mammalia > Primates > Cebidae > Sapajus > Sapajus apella. The sequence continues at coordinate 6,392,629 of NW_022436952.1, read as the reverse complement.
TACTTTTTTTTTTTTTTTTTTTTGAGATAGAGTCTCGCCCTGTCACCCAGGCTGGAGCGCAATGGCACAATCTCGGCTCACTGCAATCTCTACCCCCAAGATCAAGTGATTCTCCTGCCTCAGCCTCCCAGGTAGCTGAGACTACAGGCACACACCACCACAGCCGGCTAATTTTTTGTACCTTTAGTAGAGACGGGTTTCACCGTGTTGGCCAGGTTTCTCTCAAACTCCTGACCTTGTGATCCACTCGCCTCTGCCTCCCAAAGTGCTTGGATTACAGGCAAGAGCCACTGCACACAGTCTCTTTCCCATTACTTTTAAGAAATCAGGATTTGGCAGTTATTGCTAAGTTCAGCTTGCGTAGCACTTCTTGTGCAAACTTAAAATTTATGTTCACAGAGGTGGCTGTCTGTTAAAAGAAAAAAAATTGAACGTGTGTTTATTGCTCCCTCTTAGATAACTATGTTTGATGTGAAGTCTGTTACTTATTAAAAATGTTTGTCTGTGCTGGTAGCTATTCATTTGACTTTTGATTATCTCAATGAGGTTTATCCAATTTGGAACTTATATACATAAGAAAATTCTTAATTTTCTGGGGTCCTTTTCCTGCCAGTCAGTACATATTTAGGCTTTCTCACCTTACTACAAATTAATGTATATTTAGATATTTTTAAGCAATTTTAGCATTAGATATAATTGAAAAGAAAGAAAATTGGCCAGGCAGTGGCTCACGTCTGTAATCCAGCACTTTGGGAGGCCAAGGTGGACAGATCACTTAAGGTCAGAAGTTTGAGACCATCCTGGCTAGTACAGTGAAACCTCATCTCTACCAAAAATACAAAAAATATTAGCTGGGTGTGGTGGCGGCGCCTGTAGTCCCAGCTACCTGGAAGGCTGAGGCAGGAGAATCACTTGAACCTGGGAGATGGAAGTTGCAGTGAGCTGAGATCACACCACACTGCACTCCAGCCTGGGTGACAGAGCAAGATTCTGTCTCAGAAAAAAGAAAGAAAGAAAATTTGCTTTTCTCTCCAATCATATAGAAATTGTCTTATCTTGTGCTGTGTTTAAGCAGTTGCCCTTTTGTACTCTGTTATTAATGTGAATTATCTAAAGTAGCCTAAATGAAAATTTTGCCAGGTTTCAACAAAGCATTTTGCCATTGGTCTTTTTAGGAATGGAAGACATCATCAGAGGAGCTCAAGAGCTTGATAACATAATCAAGCAAGGATACTTGGAGAAGAAAAGCAAAGGTATTGGTCAGACCCACAGATTGCAGGACATTCCAGGAAGGAAAGGGAAGTGAGGAAAAAGAAGCCTAACACGTTGGGTGCCTTCTCTGTGTCTAGTACTGTGCTAGGCAGATACAAGGCAAAAGCAAAGCAAGGAAAGAAGAGTCTGGTGTTTGTGTGTAGGCTAAAGAGAGATGTCCCAGCCTTGGGTAGACTGTAAGCTTCTTCAAGATAGGAATAGTTATGCCCTGCTCACCTCTCTAACTCCAGTGCCTTTTATGTGACAGGTGCTTAACAAAACTTGTTAAACCAATGAATGGTGTTCTTGTCCTCATCTCTCAGTGTGCTCCCACTGTATAGTTTTTATATCATATGTGAAGCAGCCTACTTTCAAATTTCAGACAAGCCCAACTCCTTTTTTTTTTTTTTTTTTTTTTGAGACAGTCTTGCTCTGGGTGTAATCGTGGCTCACTGCAACCTCCAGCTCCTGGTTAAAGTGATTCTGCTGTCTCAACCTCCTGAGTAGCTAGGACTACAGGTGTGTGCCACCACACCCAACTAATTTTTTGCATTTTTAGCAGAGACAGGATTTTACCATGTTGGCCAGGCTAGTCTTAAACTCCTGGCCTCAAGTGATCTGCCCACCTGAGCCTCCCAAAATGCTGGGATTACAGGCATGAGCCACCACCTTTAAAAAGAAAAAAAAAAAAAAAAAAGACAGGATCTCCCTCTATTGCCACGGCTGAAGTACAGTAGCGCCATCCTAGCTCACTGCAGCCTCCAACTCCTGGGCTCAAGTGATGCTCCCACTTTAGCCTCTCAAATCGCTGGGACAACGGTTCACATAACTGTGCATGGCTATTTTATTATTTTTTTGTAGAGACATGGTCTCACTTTGTTGCTTAGGCTGATCTCAAACTCCTGGTTTTAAGCATACCTCCCATCTCAGCCTCCCAAAGTCCTGGGATTACATACATGAGCCACTACTCCTGCCTTCAAACCCAACTCTTGACCTCTAATTCATTCAATTAGAATAGGTACCACTAGAGTTGGCATCTTAGGTTTAACACTCAACAGGCAAATTGGCTCAACACCAAAAGAAAAAAAAAAAGACTCTTTCATGGCCATGGCCTGGAGAATCATTTTGCTTTGTCAAAGGCAACACATTAAGATATAATGGAGAATTTGAAAATGTGCAGGATGAGATTAGAACCCGAAAGCTATAAAGGAGGCTAGATAAAAAGACAGCTGTGGGAACACAGAGCAGGCAACTCTGTTTAGAACTTGGACCTTTAACTGAGCTAGTCCCCTGGACCCTAAGTCAGTATGGGATAACCTGTGGGAGTAAAAAGGAGGGTTTTACAGTCCATTAACCTGGGAAATAAAACAGTAACACACTGGACTGTATGTTGTTGGATTTTACAGACTTTTCAATGATGGTAGTTATCTGAATTTATGTCCCCTACTGCTGTTCTGTTTAGATCATAGTTTCTTTGGATCGGAGTGGCAGAAGCGATGGTGTGTTGTCAGCAGAGGTCTCTTCTACTACTATGCTAATGAGAAGAGTAAGTGTTCTCCATTTGCACAGCAGCATCTCACTCCTGGATGCAAACACTTCGTAAATTCTCAAGTACTTAGATCTCAAGATAGCAGTCCTTAACTAATATCCATAAAGGGACATGCTTAGGAAAGAAATAGGCATGGGCACATAATACCTTGCCCATCACCAAAAACAGAGAAGCCAATTTAGAAATTATTTCACCTTTAAACACTAAGAGTGTGGTCAGCATATCAAAAGGTTATCTTTTATTATGATTAACAACAGAACATTATAAATGTTGAATGTTTTTATTTAAAAAAAAAAAGAACTTGAAACTCTTTATAGGCATCAATGCCATCGCTAAAATATTGAAAAAAAAATTAATTCTGAGAAAGACTTAAAGAGCTTAAACAATGGCCCATAAATAGAACCCCCAAGGGCATACTCCAAACTTTATCCTAATGACTACTAGGAAGTACGTAGTGCAGTGGACATTCCTATAGCCATGGAATATGGAGACCCAAATGGTTGCTGTACCCAAGACATGCGCTTCAGCCAGATGACAGCAACAATGAAGTGTTGATTCAGGCCAGAGACAGTTTTTTAATGATCCACCACTGACTCAATCAAGTCAACCCTGGAAGACCTTCTATGCATGTTTAATGCAATTGATTGATTTATGAATAGAAATAGAGGACATAAGCACAATGGGAGACAATTACAAATAAATACAAGCTAAAAATTATTATAGATGAATGCAAACTTTTAAATAGGGGATACTCTTATACAGAGTTGGACTGCCCCAGGAGTAATTCTAAGAAGCAAGAGAGAAACAAAGTTTAAAAAACATCAGTTCTTGTTAGGGAAAATTTCCTTGTGCTGTGCACCTTCATACAGAGGCCAGCAATACAGTTTGAGTAGACCCGTCTTCTTCCTTGCAATCATTCTCTGTTTCTCCTTCCTTACTCCTTCCTCAAATTTAGTCCTCTCCCAGTACCTGGATATCCAATGTAGAGAATAATCAGACACCCATCCAGTTGCCTTTGTACTTCCCGCACCTGTGGCACTAAGGTAGTGGAAAGAACTGCAGTTTTGCTAAGTGACTTGAAATTCTTAAGATTTGCCCTTGGCGGAGATTGCAGTAAGCCAAATCGCGCCACTGCACTCCAGCCTAGTGCCTGTTGACAGAGCAAGACTCTGTATCAAAAAAAAAAAAAAAAAAGATTTGCCCTTGGACTTGGTAGCAATTGCTTCATCCTGCCTCCCTTCCTGCAGTGGTTATCACAGAACTTCACCTACTGTTCACCATCCTAGATTCCTCAGAACCTTTCCCATCTAGGGGCAAAGTCTAAAGCCCTGCTTGGAAAGGATAACAGCATAGTTTGTAAACTGAGCTACAAGTCCCCTGTCTCCTTCCAACCCCCAGCCCATTCTCAAACCCAGCAACCACAATTTCTCCTCTAAATTATAGGCATACAACACAGCCAGCTGTTCTTTTCTTATTTTAAAACTCCAAACTAATATACATTTGTTACTATAAAAATGTTCATCATTTCTTTTGCATTTAAATAAGTGCTTGGCATACCTAGATATAAAACAAGGTGTGTCACGTCTGTTCATTCAGAATCTTCCATACTCACGATGAGAGAGGAGTGGGGAGAGCAAGAGCAAGAGACTCGGAGGCTTTTATTGACCATTTTGCCATCAGGGTGAAATAAAATCTAGTGACCAAAGAAACAACAAAACATTTTAGTGGCCAGTTAGAACAAGGAGAGATACTTCAACAAAAAAGATTCTGGTGTCAAAAAGCACTGTTCCATGGCTCCCTTCTCGCCAGTTATTTCTTATTGTGCCCATGACATTTTCTTTAGTAAGAAGAGTGTTTATGTATTTCTTTTAGCTCAATTGGGTGAGGACAGAGTCTTTTTTCTTTTTCTTTCTTTTTTAATGTTGTCATCCCACTGCCATCCTTATCATTATCATCATCAAAAAGCATTTATTAAGCAATTCATTTCACACGATATAGGGCTCAAAGCATCCCAGACACTGTGGTTCCTGTTCTCTGTGTTCTGCCTGAACCACGCAATAAGGACACAAAATTCTTGCAAGCCCTCCTCTTTTTGTGTTTCTAACATTTTTTTAAAGTAGTGACAAGCAGAATAGTCTCCCCTTCACTTAGGGTCCTTTTCCTTTTATCTCCTTCCTCGTCATCTAATAATACTCAGCATTACTCTGCTACTTCCCAGGTTGACCTCTTAGAAGAAGGATAAAATACTGAGTTGTAATTATTCTCCCTCTAACATAAATTCCCACCTGACCAGCAGGGGAGGGGGAGAGCAGTTTAGCCCAAATGCTACATATGGCATGGGAGGCGATTTTGGGACCTTATAATGCTCCCCTGTGCTGCTGTCCCTCCCCTCAAATGTGAGCTCTGCTGGCCCTGATAATAATGTTTCAGCTCTATAATAGCCTTCGAGAGCCTCACATTTACAGCCACACTCTCCCTGCTGTAATAATTCCTTCTTTCTGTTATTATAGATCTCTTAACATTCTAATAAATTCTCTGTCTCTGTTGTACTCTTTTGGCAAAATAACCTTTCACGTTGCATTTCCCTAGCTTGGCAGTGATATCTGCCTCACTGTCACAGTAGCCTCTTCCTAAGCTTCTCTACCTTTCCTTGACTATTGTGGTTCCTCAGGGATGTAACAGCTGTTTCTGTGCTTTTATTTTACATACCAGAGAAGATGCCTTCCCTTGCCAGTTGCATCTCTCTAGGGATACAGGGAGCTTTTCTATCTTTCAGGCAAGCAGCCCAAAGGGACCTTCCTCATTAAGGGCTACAGTGTACGGATGGCCCCCCACCTGCGAAGAGATTCCAAGAAAGAATCCTGCTTTGAACTGACCTCCCAGGATAGGCGCAGCTATGAGGTAGGACGCACCAAGGAAATGGTGATCCTCATTGGTGTTACAGTTTCCTTCTGTATTGCATGTGAGCCATGGTTACTATGCTGGGTTCCAGCCTTTCTTTGTTACCTGCTCATTTCGTACCAACTAAGACCCTCTTTCTTGACATTACCTCACATTTGTCATGCCATACCCTCCCTCTGTTGCCACTCTCATCCTAGATACAGACTTTGCTTGGCTTCCATCCTTCATTCCTCCCCTTCTCGATTTCACTTCGTAGGTGAGCTGCTTGTCAATTGCAGCACACAAGCCAATTCCTTACTTATAGTCTCTGATTTTATGATTTAAAATCCCATTCTCTTTATTTTTCAACTGATTTTCTTCACTTCCTCCCACGAAACCCAGAAAACAGAAGATCTAACTGTAGAGTAAAAAAAAAAATTATTTTACCATGTTCATCTTGCTATCCAAAATAGTCTTCCTGTGTGTAGATGCCTTGCATATCTCTGAAGGATTTCTAAGATATTGGTAACAATAGTTAGTAACAATAATAACTGAAGGACTAGAGGACCTGGTCGAGGCAAGAAAGACTTATTCCTCGCTATGCTCAGTTTGAATCTTTACCTCATTATAAAATTAATTTGTTTTATTTTATTTTTGCCATCTTCATCCTGAACGACCAACAAAATTTAAAAATTTCTGACTGTGGAAATATAATGATTTTTACCAATGTATGTTTGCGTGTGTGTGTATATTGTTTCCTGCTTTTGGGTAATTTTTACCTTATCACGATTTTATTAAAGCAATTTAGAAAAACTTCAGCTTATGAAAAAGAGAAAAACCATGTTAAGAGTAAATTAACCACTTAAGTAATCCTTTTAGTCTTCATACTTTTCTCAGCATTCTTCTTTTTATTTCTAAAGTATCTTAACTCTTGTTTTGTTAAAGGACCTAGGTCTTCATTATGCAATTTCCAAAAATCGTTTAACATTTGTACTAAAACTTTTCTATACAGTCCTTTATGAATATATGTAATATAGATGTATGCACTGAATATATTCCTAGTTATTTTTATTATTACATCCTGATAGCAACATATCTAGATAAAAGTTTATGTAACAAGTCTAAACGAATATTTCTAGAAATGTTTTTATAGAAATGTGTTTTTAAGAAATCAAGAATGACAATGTCTATTAAAAAGTATTATGCAGGAATCCAGTTTCTTTGTATAGCGTATATCTTTACCTTACTCCAGTGGCCAGATAATTAAAATATTTTTCAGGAGCAATTATTACAAGTTGATTTATTTAAAATAAAAAATTACTAAGGGCTAATGCTTGACTGGCCTATTTTGTAAATCAGAATGTAGTTTATTTACTTCTTTTCTTTGGCCTGTTAAATTCAAATCATTACCATTGTCTGTGGATTCTTCTTCTACGACATCCTTTGGCTCTTCCCCTTCTTATTTATTCCCACAGCCATCACAATAGTTAAGTTCACCCAGAGGACCAGTTGGTCTTCCGTCTCGAGATTTTTCTATTTCAATCCTTCCTACTCACAGCTATTGAAAGAATCCCCCACTCCCTTTGCTAGAGCTGATAGTGGCTTCCTGTTGCCTACATTTTAACTCTGAACTCCAGGTACTCGAGCCATTTTACAAAGTCTTCTCTGCCCCTCAGGTCTCCAACTTCACCTGTTATTTTTCTCCATTCAAGTTGATCTGCCAGCCGGAATTCCCCATAAGTCATTTTATTCCTGTTCTTTTGCACATGGGTCTCCCTACCTGAAATGTCCAACTCTATCCACCGGTTTCCACAGACCCTTCTTTAAAATCCAGCCAAAATGATATTATTACAGCAAGCCACCCTGACCTAACCTACTCTAGGCAACAATAGGTGTTCCCTATCTCCTCAATATCCAGTTGATATCAAATGTGCCTCCTTTGTAGTGTTCCCATTTCATCTGTGTGGGTTGGTTTGCTTTTTTTCTTGTAAACTTTTCTCAAATAAACGCCTGATGAAGGAATAGATAATTAAATGAAAGAATGCACATGGACATGAACGTCTGGACTGAAAGAGCTGTCATCTCTGGGTATGCAAAACTGCTGAATGAAAAATCAGTTTGAGTGAATTATTTGGTCTTTTTTCTATATGTTATGCAGACAGAGAATCCTGAACTTTAAACTTGACTCTGAAACTCAGAGGTTCCTCCCACTTGGACATCCCTGTCAAGATTCATGGAAATTTTAGTGACAGTGATAAATTAATTCACTGATTTTTCTCTAGTTTACAGCTACTAGTCCAGCAGAAGCCAGAGACTGGGTGGATCAAATAAGTTTCTTGTTAAAAGGTAAGTGTCACTATTATAGAAATAATACTTGAGTTGATTTGCAGTTGAAGTTTTGTTGCATAAATGTAATCTACAGGCTTCAGTATGTATTTTTTCTATCCTTTCTCAAGTCTGCCTTTTCTACCACATTCTTCATATTATAACAACAAATAGTACTATGTATAAATGAGAAGGTAAAGATGACATCAACCTGGAGAAGACTCTGGTATCATAGCTCATCCACCTACCTACAGGCAAGTCTGTAATATTCAAAACCACTAAAAAAGAAGATTCTAAAAATCAGCTCAGCCCAATTCAGTGTCTCCTAACCCCTTATATTCTGGAAAGGAAATTTATAATATCCAACTTAAAGTCATCTAGTTGCAATTGAGGTTCAAAATCTTCTTATTTTAGTCTTAGGAGGAAGTAGAAATCTAAACTAATCTCGATGGTCTTCAGGGACATTGTACATTAAAAACAAATTGCTATTTCCCAAGCCACAATAAGATGTTCCTTGCTTTAGGATGGGAAGGGACCTGCCTGAAGATGGTAAATGACTGCTCTTAGAGTACCCTCTGCCGGCCAGCCTATAGACAAAGCAGAAACAGTGGCCCAGGAAGGCTTATCTGCGAGTGGCCTGGCACGTAGAAGAAGCCAACCTTGGGTGTGTCACTTGGTATTAGATAATCCTCACTAACCATCATGGCAGGACCCTACCTCTGCAGAAAGGCAGAAGCACCAACTTTATACATGGCCCAAGACCTAGAAAGAAACATGTCAACCTAAAAACGCCAAGCCTTTTCATCTGTTTTTTATTCTGCTATGAGATTTTATTGTGGATAAAAAGAAGGAAGCACCAGAGCTTTAATTACAAGAATTGTCTGTTTTACTCAGTTATGCCTTTGCTATCACAAAAACAAACTATTGCACCTACCAACAGCGTCACGTATAATAGACTGGAACTAGGCAAACATGAACATTGATGGCAAGACTACAGGGTATACTCTCGTCTAGGTGCCTTGGATTTATGCGTGTAATATACCCCTAAGTGTGTAAACCTCAATAAAACTCAAAGCAGCTTTATTGAGCTGTACCCTGTGGTACTTTCAGAATCCCACATTGACGAAATTATTCATTCCATTTTATTTTAAAACAAACAAAATAATAACATATGGTTTAAGCCACAAATGTGTTTTTGATCCTTTCCTCATATGTGGTGGCACCAAAATTCAGATGAAAATTGTTGCAAAATCTTTATTAAAAGCCTAATCAAGCCAAACAGTTTTATTGCATTTTGAAATGAACGTTGGACGTCTCTCCATCCTTTCCTTCCCTAGAGTACGGTGACTGCACTCACCCATCCTGCAGAGGGCCCTCAGCAGGATTTCAGAGAGTACTCTGTAGTATACATCAGAGAATGAACATTCCCAGTTCCCCATTAAAATAAAAAACCAATCTCCCTCCCCTGCCCTGGTGCTCCGCAGTGCTGTAATGGCTCAACACCCTCTATACAGTGACCCACTTAAAGGGCAGCTAGACGCTGCAGTTGCAAAAGGACATGGTAATTGCATCGTTCAGCTATTCCATTTGGTCTTGTATTACTGTTATATTTTTCCATACCCCGTTTCTTCTTCTCTTTCACTGTTGTCCATTTTTTTCTCCGCAAACAAACTTGTCTGAAATTCTGCAGTGAAATCATTGGGGAGATGAGCTTCTGACAGCTCCAATATTCTACAGAGTTCCCATGGCCTATGCACCCTGCAGGACTGCAAGCCTTCACTCACCCTTCCAGTCTTCTACTTGATGAGTTGTGTGCAGCACACTGGCTTTTCCTCTTCTGGCCTATTTTCTTCCCTTCACCTCGTGTTCTCATTTATACACCCATACTTTTCAGGGGTGCTTCACCCTGGTCAAGTTTTATTGCAAGGAAGGATTTATGCTGATGGTTTAAACCTGATGCAGTGCTAGTCTGGCCTTTTCTGTAGATTTCCTGCCACCAAAGCTCACATTAGAAATAACAGCATTTAACCTGGTGTTTCATTTTCTTTTGACATGTTTTACTCTCATCCCACTTCCTCCTTCTCCCTCTTTCCTCCCACCTTATTATTTTATTTTTCTCTGTTTCTTGATTCATTCTCATCTTTGCCCTGGCAGATCTGAGCTCCTTAACCATTCCATGTGAAGAGGAGGAGGATGAAGAAGAAGAAGAACAAAAAGAAGAAGAGACATATGATGATATTGATGGTTTTGACTCCCCAAATTCTGGTTCCCAGTGCAGACCCACTATCTTGCCTGGTAGTATGGGGTTAAAGGAGCCTACAGAGGAGAAAGAAGAAGAAGATATTTATGAAGTCTTGCCAGGTGAGAAATTTTGTGCTCCGTTTATCTTCCGCTAGTTTCAGAAATTCGTGACCTGATTAAAGAATAATAACCTTGCAATAAAAAAAAAATAACTTTGAAAATTCCAAAGGAAGCCAAATCTAGCCTTCATCCTCTGAAGGAGATAATGTAGGAAGCTTTATGAGATTGTAGGGAAAATGGTAATGAAGCTCTGCCTTGCTCTGGGAGCAAGAAGAATTTGATTAGGGAGTGTCTTCTATCCATGCCATGTGAAGTAACTTATTACATGTGTCCACCAGGTTAAACAGTCAAGAACATTTACATTGGTTTTTATTGGTTTACTGTGAGTTTTGGGATGAGTCATCAAAATTCTCAAGTTTCAACTTTTTGGTGTGTAGTTGTGAAAATAATGGAAAATTGCTTCAAAATTTTGAAGGATTTCAAAAATCTGAAACATGTTGTAAATGCTGACAAACATTTTTAGTAATACCTTCATAGAGCAAACCTTGATAATAAACCTTGATAGAGAACAACACGCTATTACCTAGTTCAGATATACCATGAATCAAATCACAACTCTTTTTCTTTTTTTCCATGCTTCATGTCCACATGATCAGCATCACAGCTGTGGACAGGATTATCACTACTCTTAAAAAGAAGCCTAACATGTTTTATCTGCTCATCATTACAACATGTCTACTCTCTATATTTCCTTTTTTCCAAAGGCATGAAAACTATCATCTTAAAAACTATATAGTCATCACTGCTTCTGCATAGCCACTTCTAGTGGGGATAACAGCAGCTGGTGAACAGTGCAGAGCTCAGTGGGGGTCAGACGGAGGAGAACCAAAGCCTGAGCTTTTAATTGTGAGGTAGTTAGACCACAGGAACGCTAATCTTCAAGTCCATTCAGAAAGATGGTTCCTATGGAAATTTGCCAGGAGTTCAGTGCTCTGCTGAGAAATTCAAGTTAAGCTTAAATTTATAGCAATTCAAGCCTCAATCCCAGATGAACCTAGGAACTAAGGTGAATCTAACACTCAAGCCCCTGAAGATAGGGCTGGTTGCTAAAAGCATCAACAGTAAGCAACTTGCATTTCAAGGCTTACTAAGAAGAGCGTCCAACTGCATTTATCTCTTCCTGGGGAAGAAGCTACGTCATTGCTTCCTGAGTCAAGGGGCAGGACTTTGGCCACATGTCCCCGCCCTGCTGGGGACTTTACCCACCCACCAAGGAGAGCCTGCTTCTTCTCCTAGCACTTCTAGCCTCTGCCAGTTCCGACTTCTCCAGCCTTTTTGTTGTGTTTTATTATGCAAATGATATCTTGGCTGAGGTCGAGCCATTTCTTGTGTCTGACGTTAAAAAAAATGATAATTTCCTCAGCAAGTCATCGTCGTTAATGAAGTTTTACAAAAACAGATACAACCAAAGGAAAATAAAATTTCACAGGTGATAAATTTTTCCAATTTCCCTGGCAGAATTCGATAGGATTGTTAAATTAAGAGTGAAGGTGTCTGTTAGAAAGCAACGAGCAGTGATGGGTAATTTTATAGAGTGGAAAATTGAATCAAATTGCTACATTAAAACACAGCTCCTCTGAGAATCTTCCCTTTCACAGTCAGCTCCATTGCAACAGCAGGGTGCAGAAATGGATCTAATTCACAACACTCCCTAAAAAGAGATGCACTCCCCAACTTGGCCAGAATTTTCCTGGTGAGCTCATATTCTGCTCACTCCTGCCCAGGCTTGGGGAAATATCTGGGTGACAGTCCATTTTGGGTTACAACTGTGGAAGAGTGCTCTGGGAATACCTCAGTGAACCTTCTGGGGTGGAAAGAAAGGGCCTTTTTATGTACCATGTTTTGTTTTCAAAAGAGCCAGGGAGGAGGGGGCTGATGCTCAGAGACACAGAGCAAAGGAGAATAAAGAGAAAGAGGCCTCAAAAAATTAGATGAGTTTGGGACTGTCACCTTATCCCAGGAGTGGGCAGCGAAGGTATGATTGGCTTCCTAATGACCATCTTTCTCTTGCCGCCTAAACTTTTCCCCTTGGCCATTGCAGCACTGCCCAGAGTAGCAGGGCATTTTTCCAAAATTCCCACCAGCTGGTGTGTTGGAGTGGCCCCAAGGGCATGAAGACTGGTCTGAGGGTACACTTACCCTGTATCCACAACCAGCTGTCCATTGGAAGTGAGGAAAGCCACACAGTAGGAAACCCAGGGTCTCTTTCTTCAGGTTAAGGAAACAGCAGCTAAGTGCCCTCTTAGTTTCCAAAGGACAGCACTGTACCCAGCCAACAGGTTCTTTCCCATAAGCCTCTATCCATCACAGTTCTTAGAGACAGAGTTGGAGGTGGGATATATTGACATTTAATTATGATATGAATATTTCAGCAACCAGTCGCTATCACTCAGCTTCCTGTCCACTCCACTCAGCTGTTGCTTCTGAACTTACTGTTTGAATTTTACATGTGCCACACCATCAGTCCTGGAGAAACTGAGAAGGGAATGTGAGGGGGCCTAACCCTCTCCTTTCTGCTACCCTCTCACAAGACCACCTACCAACCAGCGGCACATGAGACAGCATGGTATCATAGGTACAGATACTGGCTCTAAGTCAGGACGGATCTGCTCTGCCACCTGCTAGCTGTGAGACCTTGAGCAAGTTACTTGCCCTCTCCCTGCCTGATTGTACTACCTGTAAAATGGGGAAAACAATAGTAGTTGTCTTAGAGGAATGTGGTAAGGAGTCTAGAACTGACATGTGTAAAGTTCTTAGCACAGAGCCCTGACATGCAATGGCATACAGTGAGTACTCAGTAAATGCTGGTTATTATTAATGTGATGGTGTTTAAACAGGAAGTGTTATCTCCTTGAAGAACTGGAGGTGGTTAGGTCCCTGCCCTCTCGAACCAGACCCGAGACAGTCCAGTTGTATATTTCCAGCTATGTGTATGGAGGAGGTGAAATTGAAAATCCTGAGCAGATGGAATGTGGAGTGCACCTTCTGCTCAGGCCCATTTTTACTGCGAGGCCAGGTGCTGGGTGGAAGGATGGCCTACAGTAACATTGGATTGTGCTAACACTGCATACCCATCAAGAGTCAAATACGTGGGCCTCTAACATTTGTTTCATTATAACAAGTAAATGTGCTTTGTGGAGGATATTTAACATTGACAGTTCTGCTAATCCTCCCTTTTGGGATGGGGCCCACATAAGCCCTCACTGTCTCTATGGGGAAAGCCATGTTAGTGAGACCTCCCTTCCAGGGTATAATTTAGATGGGCTTCCTAATAGGGAGAAAAATGTATGTAACAAATACCAAGTCAAAAAAAATGTTTTTCGTAATCAAAACAATGTATGGGTCATCACATTAAACTCACTCCATCACATTAATCATGGAATAATTAGCATTTGCTACATGGCTAGCACTCTTCTCCCCATGAGGGAACACCAGAGTACTCAAGGTTTTCAGCCAGACCACAAAAATGTTAGTGCTGGAAAATATGGTTTCAAGGTTGGTATCTGGTGGGATTTCTGAACATCCGTGTTGAGCATATGGGGGCTGATTGTTTTAGGATCTCATTTGCAATAGATTAAACTGCAGGGAACTACCACAAAGAAATGCTAAAGCAATATGTAGAAAATAGGAGGCCTTTCTGAGCCCTCTCTCACCACCACCACCACTCTCATAGTTATTTTACAGGCCAGCATAGGCCCAGCTCCATGATTCAAGATTCCATAAAAGGACAGCTTTTATCAAATTTTGTCTGAGGTCTCAAGGCTGGGATCCAGCAAGGCGCCTGAGACCATTGAAGTGCTATAACTGGGGCCTTGTAGCAGCTGCAGTGGCAACGGAATCTGGCTGTGTTCTCTAGAGAGATTTCAGAAGCGCAAATGGAAAGAGAGATGAAGAGCCTTCTTTGGGAATTTCTGTGCACATTCCAATGCTGCCCACACTGCCCCAGGGTGTTATTATAGACCTAGAAACCAGATTGCTTTATAATAAAGCATATAACTGAGTTTTTTAAATTTTGAGTCAAATGGAAACAAGCATTCTGTGGAATTATTTTTCCCCCTGTACAGTTGTTCAGACCCACAGGAAGGGGTAACAGTGAAGGTAAGAATTCTAAAGAAATTTAAAAAAAAAAATGGAGAAGAAAAATACAAAGTTTATGAAGAAAGAGCATCAGGAAAGAGTCAACACCATTATCAGGCCTCCTCTGAACTTCTGGTCTTTTCTCTTTCTTACTCCCATACCCACGGAGCCCCAGCCACACAGTCCTGCTTGGCCAGCGCCAAAACTGGAATCATGTTGTTTCTTCTACCTAGACTACCCTCCTGATCTCAGCCTGTGAAATCGTCCACATTCTGGTCAACCGTCTCCCTAGTGACACCTTCCCAGATTCGCAACTGGAATTAAGCTTTGTTTTAGCCCTCACCACAGTGATTTGTATTCAGGTCTTTCTCCCCAATTAGTAGATGCTTAGGTATTATTTGTGAAATTAAATTCAGTGCATTCCAAGTGTTGCAGTTACCACAAATTGAGTTTAATATCTTATACATCATAATATCTTATACATCAAGCCCATATCACTGAAATAGGATGCAAATATTTTGAGGTAACAGTTGAGATTACCAAATACACAACAGAGAATTAAATGTGTTATTAGCATCTTTTTGTTGTTGTTGTTTTGTGTTTTTTGTTTTTTGTTTTTTTTT
>NW_022436952.1:6314435-6377463 GCF_009761245.1 Sapajus apella | reverse complement strand
TCACCATGTTGACCAGGATGGTCTCGATCTATTGACCTCGTGATCCACCCGCCTCGGCCTCCCACAGTGCTGGGATTACAGGCTTGAGCCACTGCGCCCGGCCTGTTATTAGCATCTTGTTTGTATTTTCCATGTGGTCTGATGAGGTGCTATAACATCTGTGGATTTATAACGTATCTGTGCATGTTGGGGAGCAGTTTATTTCTACTTTTCTGCACATCCCCTTTGCACCTTGAGTCTGTCTGTATTTGTCGCATCTGTCACCAGAACACCTTGACGTCTGGCTGTACATTGATACATTGATACAGTTGGCATTTCTTTTTTTTTTTTTTTTTTTTGAGACGGAGTTTCGCTCTTGTTACCCAGGCTGCAGTGCAATGGCACGATCTTGGCTCACCGCAACCTCCGCCTCCCGGGTTCAGGCAATTCTCCTGCCTCAGCCTCCTGAGTAGCTGGGATTACAGGCACGTGCCACCATGCCCAGCTAATTTTTTGTATTTTTAGTAGAGACGGGGTTTCACCATGTTGACCAGGATGGTCTCGATCTATTGACCTCGTGATCCACCCGCCTCGGCCTCCCAAAGTGCTGCGATTACAGGCTTGAGCCACCGTGCCCTGCCACAGTTGGCATATTTTGAAGCTTTTGTCACTTTCTTTGTTTGGGGAAGTAAGTGATTTCCCCTCTTCCTGATTTAGTCATTTTTTTCTAATGTTATTCTTTCTGATATCAGTGTGGCCGATGTCGGAAGAGTGTCAGAGCAGCACTTCAGAAAAGAGCCAGGTGTCATGAGAAGCTGCTGGCTCCTCTCTGTCCCTCTGAGGTAGATTCAGTATCCTGTTCCTCTCAGCCTCTCATTAGTGTCCCTGACATTGTGCCAAGAATGTTGATTGAAATCGACTCTCCGGATACTGATGCTCATTTGTGATGCCCCATGGTTCTCTTACATGTTCGCACAGTTAACAGAATCTTCTTCAACTGTTTTCCCAATTGAGATGAGATATTTGGGGATCAAGTAGAGCATTTAATGTGATAAGTGGACAGTAATCTTTAGAGGTTAATTTGTTTAAAACCTATGTAAGGTTGGGGTCCCATATGCACCGTTAGGAGCAAGGACCATTATAATCCATTACTGTTTAAAAGTTGAGCCAGCACATAAATTTTAATTCACTCTTAAATGAAGATGTATTTCAGTAGATATAATGCTGAAATGCCTAATAATACTCTTATAAAGAAATTCAACAAGCTCTTTAGCCTAAAATATATTGTTCAAAGTTGTCTCTTAAAATTAAAGCCTCACATTACAGATTAATAAAAATGAGAGCTTTAGCTATTTAACCCACCCCTTTTTTTCTGTTGCCATATAATCAGTTGTCTTTGACTTGGAGTTTGAAAGACATCTGTTTAGTTTCATGGAAGGATCTGAGATAAATTGTATGCCTATTTGTATTGGGCCCCCAGAACCTAGGGAGGTGTCTGGGGTGTAATTTTTACATCCAGCTGTGAACAGTGCTTTCCTTCACTATGTGACAGTGCCCTATACCCAGTCTTCCAAAGACCCCAGAGTCATAGCACCAAGCCCATCAATGGGAAGACTTCTTGATTTGAGCCTACTTTCAGCCACCCAGGAAGGACAGTGTTAGATAGAACAGATGTGGGGATTGAAGCTTCCCCATTCACATCCATCATTGTACAGCTTAGTAATGACGGTGGATGATATAAAAGCTCTATGGCCAGTGTTTTTCTTTCTTTCTAGGTGGTTCCAAAGGTGCAATGGAAAGTATCTGGTCTGGAATTGAACTGCATAGAAAACATTTCTATTATTCCATCTTTGTATTATGACTATATTAAGTGCTGTTGCCCAAAAGGATAAAGGAATCAAGTTTTAGTTTTCATTTTTATCATTGCAAATACATTTACATTCTCCTATTTTACAAATGCAAAGAGCAGGCAAGCCACTTTCAATAATTTATTTTAAAATCAATGCTAATGAGGTTATGTCTCGTCAGTGGCCGAGTTTTACAATAAAGTCTGATTTATTTAGAAAAGATCTTTGGTGAAGCTTCCCATCTAATGGCAGTGGGAAGGAGGTGGAGTAGCAACACAGTGACCCTCCAACTTCGGATCCAATTTGTAATTCACAGTGGAGATCTGACCCAATTTACATTGATTAGAATTGGGAGGAAGAGACAGCTGCACACAGACAGCAGAGGTAGAATAAACCCTCTCTGCAAAAGTGCCTAAGCACAGCAAATTATTGGTCTTTGTGATGGAGTTGTTTGATACCAACAAAAGAGCTGCTCTCTCTCCAAATTGTTGGGTATCTCTAAAATGGAGGATGTACCAATTTTTCCTCTAATGTTTTCAATCCTAAAATTAGTCCCATGTCAAAAAGGAAATGCATCATAGCAGAGAAAGGAAGGAAGTGGACGAGTAACAAGAAGACAATATGCAAAGAATGTTTGATGCAGTTTATTTCAGCATGATCTGTTTCCTATATTTGATTTCACTCCTCCATTAGCTTAGGTTCTTTTATTCTCTGTGGTAGGGTTGAGGGAACACTACACGTGGCAAGTAGAACATTCTCTGATGCTAGATCATACATGGCTATAAGAACTGTTGAGTCAAAGTGCTCCTTTTCCCATACCATATTATAGGGCAAATATATATGTATATATATCCCAGAGTATCAGTCTTTTTTGTTTTTTAGAGACAAGGGCTCGCTCTGTTCCCCAGGCCCAGGCTGGAGTGCAGTGGTGCAATCATGGCTTACTGCAGCCTCAAACCCCTGGGCTCAGGCAATCCTCCAGCCTCAGTCTCCCAAGTAGCTAGAAGTACAGGTGTGCACCACCATGCCTAATTTTTGTTTTTATTTTTTGTAGAGACAGGGTCTTGCTCTGTTGTCTACGCTGCTCTCAAACTCTTGGGCTCAAGTGATCCTTCCTATCAGCGTGCTAGGATTACAGGCATGAGCCACCACACCTGGCAGTATCAGTCTCTTTTTCACTTGAAATCAATTACTTCTTTAATGCTCTATAGTATTCTAACATATTTTTATTCTGCTACTTCTTATCTATGAGCTTGGAGCTTACTTTTCCAGTCTGACATACCAGAACTCATATTGCCCTATAAACATTACATTTAAAAAAAGAAAGAAAAAAATGTCCCCAGACCATCTCCTCAAAGGTTCATTTAGTGGCAAAACTATAGAGAAGTAAGACAAGCAAATGTTGTAAGACTCAGAAGGAGAAAGGAAAGTAAATGTAGGCAGGAGAAGCTGATTATTCAGCCCTCAAAACATTGCTTATTATACCCTATCTACTGTGCACGTGTGTGTATATATGTGTGAGTGAGAGAGTGGGAGAACATGGTGGTAGTGAAAAAAATAGTGAGTGTATTCTTGTTCACTTTGCCCCATGTATAAAATAGCGAAATATTATTTTGGCACATATTTACTTTATAAAGGCCCAATTCCTACTTTATCAGGTAATGTGATGAGATGAAACAGGTTAATGAGGGTAAGAAACTTAGGCCAATCATGTTATGACTTTGACAGTATAAACACTTGACTGGAGTTAGACAGTGGCATTGACTTAGAATCCATTGTGAATCTACAGCAATTAATTAAAAGATCATTCCAACTACCCTCAGGAGCTTATACTCTAATGAACAAGGCAGGCTGAATAAAAACAGTAAAAAGATAACTACAAGCCCCAAGTACTAGGAACATAAAATTATGTACATGACCAGCCTCTACTACAGCTCAACAAAGATGGATACATTAAGGATTAAAGACTAATTAACCACAGGAAGTTTTTTGGTTTTATTTCCCTGAGTCAGAGTCTTGCTGTCACCCAGGCTGGAGTTCAGTGGCACTGCAACCTCTGTCTCCCGGGTTCAAGCAATTCTCCTGCCTCAGCCTCCCGAGTAGCTGGAATTACAGGCACCTGCCACCATGCCCAGCTAATTTTTGTATTTTTAGTAGAGACGAAGTTTCACCATGTTGGCCAGGCTGGTCTCAAACTCCTGACCTCATGATCGACACACCTCGGCCTCCCAAAGTGCTAGGATTACAGGTGTGAGCCACCGCACCTGGCCAATCACAGAGGGTTTAAACACCCACTTCAAATCACACACACACACGAGTCTCACACACACACACACACACACACACACAGAGACAGACTTACATCCTAACTCTGGAGTGCTTAAAACCAGAGAGAATGCTTGCATAGAGGTGATAATTTTGAAGAGAATTCCAGAGGGAAGGAGAAATGGAGTTTGAGGAAAATGATTAGGATACTGGTGATAGACACCTAAATAATCCAATGGCCTGGAAGCTCCAAAAGGGCAGGAACCCTGACAGTCTTTTTTATGGCTTGTCCCACTTCCTAGTGCAATGTCTTGCATGTAATAAGCACTTCAAAATGTTTATGAATAAATGAAAGGGAAGAGAAGGAGAGGGCCAGTTTGAAGGTGAGAGATGATTTTTTTTTTCTTGAAGATCACAGTAATTAAACTTTCCTTAAAGAAAAGAGTATGATGAGCTCAGAGAAAGGGGCCTCTCCATATAAAGAATGTGAGACTGATTGGCTGGACATGGTAGCTCACACCTGTAATCCCAGTACTTTAGGAGGCAGAGGAGGGCAGATTACCTGAAGCCAGGAGTTCAAGACCAGCCTGGACAACATGGCAAAACCCCGTCTCTACTAAAAATACAAAAATTAGCTGGCTGTGGTGGCGGACGCCTGTACTCCTAGTTGTCCTGCTGAGGCAGGACAATCCCTTGAACCTGGGAGGTGGAATTTGCAGTGAGCCAAAATCGTGCCACTGCACTCTAGCCTGGGCAACAGAGCAAGAGACTATCTCAATAAATAAATAAATAAATAAATAAATAAATAAATAAATAAATAACATGAGACTGTGAACCACTAATTGCTAATACTGATCATTTATTCCCCCAGATGAAGAGCATAATCTAGAAGAGGATGAGAGTGGCACTCGACGAAAAGGAGGTATAAGAGCTTCTAAATGCACAGGCACTGGGTGGGACATTATGGGCTTCTGATTAGAGAAAGCACCTTTTTCTGAGACTACAAAAATTACCTGACTCAATAATTAAAGAGGGTATCTATGTGTGACCCCAAGAGCCCCAAATAAAGTGACTGAGTAGGGAAATATTTAAACTTTAAAAGCAGCCATCCATTCACTTTAATTAATGGTTCCCAGAACAACCAAGATTTATCTTAGAGAGGGTAGGAAGCCAAACCAGATATTTATTTTTTCCTATCAGTTTTTCTCAAATCAGTACAGTGAAAATAGAATTGCCTCATCTCTAAGAGATCAGAGGATTGAGAATGGAAAGAATGGAAATGTCTCCTCTCTGAGAGGCCCGGAGATTGCAAGTTCAGAGGGGAATAGAAATGTGTCAGATCTGAAAAGTGAACACGGGGTGAAGGATAGAATTGCTTGGTGACGCTGACTTCTGATGGCCTGGTTTGATTCCAGGCACATTTGGAAATGAATATGTAACAGGTTTGTTGAATATAAAATTACATCTTATTCATCCCAGACTGTTAGCCATGCTTCAGGCTGTTAGTGAGCCCATCCTTTCTGAGGTCAGATGCCCCTCTGAAGCCTCCGTAAGTGGACCAAGGACCTATTCCATGGTTGTCAGTAAAGAAATGCTGCGCATTGCAAGGGCCACCTCAAGGACATTCATTCCATCAGCAGAGCCCTAATCATGACTGATTTAGATACTGGCTGATATTTTTATTAGAGAGTCTATGAAATTCTTAAGCCTAGGAATTCTTGCCCTCTTTCCCTCCCTGCTCCTTCTGTTATCTGGCCCTGTCTTTTCCCATTCTCCTCTCTCCTTTCCTTGTGCTTTTTCTTCTCTTCTTTATCCATCCACCAAAGCTCCATTTCTAGGTTCATTCTCTGCAGAAAGTAAATACTTAAAAGGTTTAGGACCCAACTTCCTAAGGGTCCAGCTTCTCCCAGGGAAGAGAAGAGATAACAAAGATGCAGCCTCAGAAGTCATGTGCCAAAGCAGGAGAGAAAGAAAGCAGTGGAGGCAGGTATGATGCAAGGATGTGAGTGTAGCTGCAGGGACCTCATGATAATGAACACATGTGATTAAGTTCATTCTGAAACTTATCTCCTTCTTTTGTCTATTTACTATACAAAATTCCAAATGAAAATCTGTTCTGACCCACCCATGTTCCACATATATCTTTTCTCAACCAACTTCCATCACCAGTGCAGAAAAGAAACGCTTCATGTGGACAGCTTTGGTGGAGTAACTGTAAGCTTCCTATGGCCAATTTCATATTAAACTCCATTCAGGAAGCATCAGTCTTTTGGCAAAGTCTAGAATCCAGTTTCAGACTCCTCCCTCATCTCATTTCCTCCTTCTACCTCTTTCTGTAAGGTTATATCTGGGAGGTGAGAGTAGATTTATTTCTTAACTGTTCCCACAGCTATAATTCAAGTAGGTTTAAAAAAAAAAAACAACCTTTTGTTCCTCATACTTCCTGCCTCCAAAATAAGTGTTGTTAAAGTATAGCGAGCTCTGAATATGTTTCTATGGTTTACACTTCCCACCAGTTATAATGATTGGTGACTTAGTGATTAAAAAAACAGGAAGACTTTTCGCTATCTCTGCAGAATCTGAGGCAGGAATTTTTATTATTTGTGTTTACTTATTTATTGATCGATTTTATGTAGTGCCTTTTCTGCAAAGGAGCTATAGAAATGGTGAAAAATATATAAATCCAAATGTCATCACTTAGTTTTGTAACAATAAAAGACAGAGGTCTGGGGGAAAGGCAGGCAGCCCCAGTGAAAGGTAAGGAGCTCTAGGACAGCCTGAATTCCTATGTCATAGACAAGCTACACAAGTTTATGCTACTTAGTTTTTCTCAGGTGTTAACATGCTTTTTGGGGGAAAAAATTTTTAAGCAAGTTGATCTTTCCCTTCTTCCTTGTTTCCTAAAAGATGCTATGGCTAGCAGAGTAACTTTTAAAATCCAAGTACTTTTTTCCAACCTCCATGAATCCTGTTCCTTGAATGCTGTGCTTTTCCCTGATGGAATTGCTAACATTTTTAAGGCCCAACTAGATCTTATCAGAATGGGTGAAAGGAATTCAGTTCATACTTATTGAGTGTTAATGACCCTGTAAGATGTAATTTCTTTTATTTCATTCTGTTACCTAGAAAATCTATCACAGCCTTGTAGTATTGATTGCTCAATCTATAAAGAGCTCAGTTTACAGCATGACTGCTAGTAACAGGGTTATTTTAATGAGTGACTCTTCAACACCTCAGATTTTCACTAAATTTCAACCCATCAGCCTAATAGTCTAACACTAAAGGTCTTGGGTAATGAGAGCTTATCACCTTTCCTTATCATGAATAGGTAACCTCCAGGTAACCAAAAATAAAACTCCCTCTGTATTTGTTTTTATAAAAATTACTAGCCATTTGTTTGCATGTGCTATGTCAAATAAAAAGCAATCCTGGAGGCACAAATCATCCTTAGATACATAAAATCCCTGACCAAGGAAAACCTGAAATAGACCCCTCCCACCCTTACCTCCCTCAGTCTACCCCAACCCCAGCTCTGAAACTGTGGGCAAACTAAGCCAAAAGGAGACACAGACCACACCACTGTGGTCTTATAAGCAGATGGTTGCTTTCAGGAGGGCCAGAAAATGAAAGACCACAGAGATGTTTGCAGCTCTTACCTTTTGAAGCCTGTTTCCCAAGACCAAACATGAGCTGATTATCAACCAACTAAAATATCGGCCCAATGAAAGAGTAAATGAGATGAAAATCAGAATGTGAGTGTTCCCCCACTTCCAACTCATACTTATAACACCAAGGACCATAGTAATTTCAAAACTCAAGATTAAAGCCCTATGAAGTAAGCAAATGGTATTATCCAATTGTTCTTCCTCCTCTGGTACCACAGTCAGTGGATACTTGGCAAATTTTTTCATAGCTTTCTTTCGAAATAGTTAATAAATTATCAAGGCCGGGCACAGTAACTCAAATCTAAAATTCCAGCACTTTGGGAGGCTGAGGTGGGAGAATTGCTTGAGCCCAGAAGTTTGAGATCAGCAAGCTTCTGATCTGTTGAGGGCAGCAGAGTGAGATCCTATCTTTTCAAAAAATTAAAAGATTAACTGGATGTGGTGGCATGCACCTGTAGTCCCAGCTACTTAGGAGGCTGCAGGGAGAGGATAGCATAAGCCCAGGAGTTTGAGGTACAGTGTGCTGTGATTGTGCCACTGGACTTCAGCCTGGGTGACAAAGTGAAACCCTGTCTCGAACAACAACAACAAAAAATTATCAGAGTTTACTTGAATGGACTAAATATGTTGGACCTTTCTGACCTGGCTTAAAGAACATTTCAAGTCACTTCCAATGGGTCACTACTTAAGGCATTTTTTGTCCTAGTCTCACCATCCCATGCTTTCGTAGGACTGGCTTTATCTGTCTTCGTATTCTGTCTCTCTTTTCCAAACTTAAGAGGTTATACTCAGTGCTAGGCCTCACTGACACAATCACTTTAGTCATCAAGAAAATATAAATAACATGCTGGCCTGCCTTTAGCCACTTTTCCCTGGTCACAGCTTGAATTCTGTAGCTACCCAGTGACTCCCAAACATAAGCTGAACTCTGGAAGGAATAGTCAGGTTTTATTGTCCCTAAGAAAGGAGAAAGGCAGAAAGATGTCCTGGTCCTTTTTACCTTAAACTTTCCTTGTAAGGCTGGGCATGGTGGCTCATGCCTGTAATCTCTGCACTTTGGGAGGCTGAGGTAGGTGAATCACCTGAGGTCGAGAGTTCGAGACCATCCTGGCCAACATGGTGAAGCCCCGTATCTACTAAAAATACAAAAATTAGCCAAGCTTGGTGGCAGGCACCTGTAATCCCAGTTACTCAAGAGGCTGAGGCAGGAGAATTGCTTGAACCTGGGAGGCAGAGGTTGCAGTGAGCTGAGATCGCACCACTCCACTCCAACCTGGGCGACAAGAGTGAGACTCCATCTCAAAAAAAAAAAAAAAACTTTCCTCATCATAGAGGCTAATTTTCAGACATTGACTTTATCATCAGTAGCACCAACTTGGCCTCAGTTACAAGAGAAATGACTGTCACTAGTTGTAAAGAACCTGGCATGCAATGACAAATGCTTTGCAATAAATACCTAGAAAAAAGAAACCAATACTTTTTTTTAAACTTGGTCTGTTGCTATTCTTCTTACGACATTTTGGTTGCTTGGAGCTTAGCTTCTCTTACATAGGATAAAGAGAATAAGATGCTGCTCTTTTTTTTTTTTTTTTTTCTGTAGAAAAAGTCTTTCTCAGCTCTGCTAGCAATTTAAATGCAGTGATCATACCCATTAGCTTCTCTATCATTGTAATTGTTGTTAATTGTTATAACTGTTTTAGTTATTAGTGGTGTCATTATTGCTTTAGGTCCTCTGTCTGTTTTATGCTGAATATATTAGTGCTTTGCTTTTGAATTACCAGGCTTTATTTAGTGCAGAGTTACATTTTTTTGGAGCGACATTGAGAAATGCTGGCATTAAGCTTTATTCTTTTGTTTTTCATTCCAAATGGACAGACTGGAAAAAAAATAATTAGATGGAATAATGTCCTCAAAATGAGAATGAGGATGTTTTGAATTAATTAAATGGTCAGAGTGCTGCACCATTTCTGATTTCAGACGGCTGCCAGAATAGTATAAGCCCAAAGGAACCTAAATCCAGCCCACAGAGGCAAGCCTTACCTTTGGGCTCTCAGTTCCTCTCCCTGAGCTAAAGAAATCAAAGTCTCCTGATACATTCTCTTGTTTATAGGATGAGTTGGGCAGGTTTAGGGAGAAGCTGGTCTAGCCCTTCTGGGCTTTTAAGCTCTTCCTGGTGCCAAGCTTCAGGAATGAAGCCCTCCTCCAACTTGTCTCTTCCCCTCTTTAAGGTACTTAAATAACACCCACTTGATCAGAAAGGCCCTTTCTAATCCCTCAAACTATGTTAGATTCCCTGTTACACACAGCATCCTCAGCCTCTCCTTCACAGACATATCACAATCACAAATAAACATTTATACAACTGTTTTTTCCATGGTGCCTCCCCGACTAGAGGGTAGCCTTGAGAGGAGGGCTCATGTGTGGCCAGTGTGGAATTCCCAGTATCTAACACAGTCCCTGGCATTTAGTAGGTACTGTATACATGTCTGTTGGATGCTGAGAAGTGAAGTTGCATGCACACATACACATAAATGCAAATCACATGTGTGTTAAACAGGAAGTCTGCAATATGGAGTCATCTTGCCCAGCTAAGGAATTACCTACCTCTCACTGATTTCCTTAATACAGAAGAGCACAAGCTAGCTAGCAAGTTTAACCTTTTCCCAGTTTTTAGCCCTTCATTCTGCCCGTTTTTTGGAGCTGTTCTACTTCTGACAATCCCTATTCTTGGGCTGAGCTAAACCATCTCCTGAATTCCTGAACTCTGTCTTCTTTTGGCCTTTAACATCAAAGACCTTTTCTACCTAAATTTTTTTCCTGGAAGGCTTCTGTTTTCCTCCTAGCTTCTTGCTTTCCCTGTGATCTGTTGTGCATTTAGAAAGGTCTTTTTTGCCGGGCACAGTGGCTCATGCCTGTAATCCTAGCACTTTGGGAGGCCAAGGTGGGTGGATCACCTGAGGTCAGGAGTTCAAGACCAGCCTGGCCATCATGGTGAAACCCCGTCTTTTAAAAAAACAAAACAAAACAAAAAAAGAATAGGTCTTTTTCTAGATGTTCTACCAGGCCCATATATACCCAATGTCAAATCACTTTTCTTATACACCAAAAGGGTACTCAGTATTAGGACCTATCCCACATCCAGGCACACTGCAGGGAACAGTCCTCCAAAGTGACCATCCACTTGGCCAGAAAAGACCAAGACAAGCTTGTCAGTCTCCTTACGGCTCAGAAATATTGTTATGGTTTTAGAATCTAATTTTATAAAAATGGTTTTCTCTACTATATATAAATCCATGAAAAATATTGATGTCAATATTCTTTCATTCCTGAATTTAGTGAAAATCTTGGGATGACTAATCAACTCCATTAAAATTGAAAATTCATAATATATCCTCTGGGAAAACTACTTTCACTTTTCAGGGATTTATATTTCTCTATTATTTCATGTACTTATATTTCCAAATATATATGCTTTGTCTTTTCAATAGTTAACATATTTCTCCCTAAGTATTTTTCTTCCAAACATATGATCAACTCTGTGGCAGAATGTTTTCACAGTTGTTATCTTGTTTGCTGCCCTCTGTTGTCTACTCACACACAAACAATTTTATGTGTGAAGAAAACATGCCTGAGTTTCTATATGGTTGACATTTTCACTGTTGTGTGCAATACCCGAGTCTTAACTAAATAGTTCTCTCTGTTCTCTGTTTTTGTACCCTTTAAGATTCCTACCAAAGTTCTCTTCCAGAGACATATAGGGATTTTGTCCCCCTATGCCTTTATTCTTTGAATTGCTCGTAAGTCAGGAACAAGTAGAAAAAAACAAATATACGCAGGGTGTCTGTGGCCCTACTGCCCACTTGCCCTATCCTCAGCCACCAGTACTATCACTGCTCTTGAGAGAGTCAAATTTAATAAAGGGAAAGGTGGAAATCTATAGAATAGATTCCCCCAAGATCATGAGAATTTTAATTAGAACTCAGGCTTCCTGACTCCCATCAGTTGAATTTCATTTTTTGTAGGTGCTTTGTTCCCAGCTCTCATACAGAGCACCCCAAGGAACAAGGAGCATCCCTGGTCTAGTGGGCATTAGCTCTCCTGCCATTCAAATCCCCAGATCCTCTCCCATTTTGTACTCTAGTGTTTAACCTTTCCGGGTAGAGGATCAATACAAATTCTTCATTGTTAAGAATCGATGGCTGTCCTGTGGCATCATTGCCATCTAGTTTTGCTGAGAAGCTCAGTAAATCTCTCCAGCTGCTTCTAAAGCTTGGTTTGTCGTCTTCAGTTGCTTTCATTTTTAATGCAGATCACTTTGGTTTCTTTTCCCCTGGGGGCTTGCAGATAAATCTTGGCAGACATGTTCAGGGTCTACAAATGAGATGCTGGAAAAGGGCCAGCCCACCCAGAATT
Organism: Sapajus apella; assembly: GCF_009761245.1. Taxonomy (NCBI): domain Eukaryota; kingdom Metazoa; phylum Chordata; class Mammalia; order Primates; family Cebidae; genus Sapajus; species Sapajus apella. Next base: position 6,365,294 of record NW_022436952.1, on the reverse strand, counting down.
TAGTTGTAATGGATAAGACACCCCCTTGGTTCCACTTAAAGACTGCGCTATTTGTTTCAGTATTTATTGGTGATTATCTCATATAGTACCTGGGTGGGAAGTGCCCAGGACAAAGTTGCTATGGACAGAGGAGGCCGAAAAGTGAGCTGTAATCCAGAAGCCTGCTGGCTGACTCAGCCTTTCTTGTAAATAAGCCAAAGTCACAGATTTACTCTGATCCTTCAAATGCATAATGAAGAGAAAAACTAGATACTTTAGATGGCCTGGATCAGGAAAGTCTGGCAGGAAACCTCTGCACTGCTTACTTACAAACCCAAGTGAAAAATTACCTGCCTGATTTTCTTTTATTAATAAATAAATATATTTATCATATTGTTGAACAGCATCCTACTAGGAGTGATCTGTAAATATTTAATGTTAGTTAATGATCTCCTTCTCCCATAGTCCTTTGCTCATGCTGAGTATTTGGCTGTATCTCATCTCAACCCTCCTTAATCTGAGGTTTCCTAGGGACAATGTCAGAACCCTGGTTTCCATTTAAGGCAAAAACATGGGCTCCTTGGAAAAAACAGAGTCCTTTTAACTTTGATTTTTCCTCTCTTTGATCAGTAGACTATGCCAGTTACTACCAGGGCCTGTGGGATTGCCATGGTGACCAGCCAGATGAACTGTCCTTCCAACGGGGTGACCTCATCCACATTCTCAGCAAGGTAAGGACAGAGAATATGGGGCCTGAATCGAAAGTCAATTTTTTCACTCTTGATTTAGTCACCATAAACAGAATTATTCCATGTCATACACTCCCCATGGCTCGCTCACATATAAATTCCCATTTATTCATAATTGTTGGGAAAAGTTTTAGATGAAAATCCAGATTCAGGAACCAATTTTCACATTTAAAAATACAAGGCCATGCCAGACATGGTGGCTTACGCCTGCAATCCTAGCACTTTGGGAGGTCAAGGGGGTGAATTTCCTGAGCTCAGGAGTTTGAGACCATCCTGGGCAACCCAGGTCTCCCTAAACCAGTCTCTTCTAAAATACAAAACCCCAGTCTAGTCTAAAATACTAGAAACCCAGTCTCTACTCAAATACTAAAAATTAGCCGGGCATGGTGGCATGCTCTTGTAGTCCCAGCTACTTGGGAGGCTGAGGCATGAGAATTGCTTGAACCTGGGAGGCAGGGGTTGCAGTGAGCCGAGATCACACCACTGCACTCCAGCCTGGGTGAGAGCAAAATAAATTCTGAGACAGATCATCCTGTCTCAAAAATAAAAATACAAGGCCAGGCACGGTGGCTCACGCCTGTAACCCCAACACTTTGGGAGGCCAAGGCGAGTGGATCACTTGAGGTCAGGAGTTCAAGACCAGCCTGGCCAACATGATAAAAGATAAAACCCTGCCTCTGCTAAAAATACAAAAATTAGCTGGGTATGGTGGTGCATGCCTGTAGTCCCAGCTACTCAGGAAGCTGAGGCAGGAGAATTGCTTGAACTTAGGAGGTGGAGGTTGCAGTGAGCCGAAAAGGTGCCACTGCACTTCAGTCTGAGTGACAGAGGGAGACTCAGTCTCAAAAAAAAAGGGGGAGGGGGCTGGGCACAGTGGTTCACACCTGTAATCACAGCACTTTGGGAGGCCAAGTCGGGCAGAACATGAGGTCAGGAGATTGAGACCATCTTGGCCAACATGGTGAAAACCCCATCTCTACTAAAAAAAATACAAAAATTAGCCAGGCATGGTGGTGGGTGCCTGTAGTCCTAGCTACTCAGGAGGCTGAGGCAGGAGAATCGCTTGAACCTGAGAGGCAGAGGTTGCAGTGAGCCGAGATCACGCCACTACACTCCAGCCTGGCAACAGAGCAAGACTCCTCAAAATAAATAAATAAATAATAAAAATAATAAAATAAAATTTTAAAATAAAATTGGTATTATACCAAAACTATGCCAATCGAAATTTAATCTTTTTTAGGGACTTGTGCTTAAAGGTCATCACTATGTACATAATTTATTACCATATAATACTATTGTAATCATTCTGGCTAAGTAAGCTGTCTTCTTATTTCATTTATAGATAAACAAGACTATAACATAATTACATATGGGGGAGGAGTCAGAGCTAGTTAACTCAATTGGTTTGAGCAATTGCTGATAAGGCCAAGAAAGTGAATTCAATCACACACGGGCCAGCTAACTTTATTCTCTTCCTCAGTCACAGGTTAACCCCTAGTTCCAGCTAACTATCTCACAAATAGTATTGTTGACCATAACAAACTGTTTTTTTTTTTTTTGAGACGGAGTTTCGCTCTTGTTACCCAGGCTGGAGTGCAATGGCGCGATCTCGGCTCACCGCAACCTCCGCCTCCTGGGTTCAGGCAATTCTCCTGCCTCAGCCTCCTGAGTAGCCAGGATTACAGGCACGTGCCACCATGCCCAGCTAATTTTTTGTAGTTTTAGTAGAGACGGGGTTTCACCATGTTGACCAGGATGGTCTCGATCTCTTGACCTCGTGATCCACCCGCCTCGGCCTCCCAAAGTGCTGGGATTACAGGCTTGAGCCACCGCGCCCGGCCCTAAACTGTTTTTTTTTTTAAAGGATAGATTATTATAGATCAATCACTGATGTGAAGAAGATTCAGAACTCATGGGCTACAGTCTGGGAGATCAGTAGGATCATTTTGGTAAAGAAAGACAATGCAGGCCGAGCGCGGTGGCTCACGCCTGTAATCCCAGCACTTTGGGAGGCCGAGGCGGGTGGATCACGAGATCAAGAGATCGAGACCATCCTGGTCAACATGGTGAAACCCCGTCTCTACTAAAAATACAAAAAATCAGCTGGGCATGGTGGCGCGTGCCTGTAGTCCCAGCTACTCAGTAGGCTGAGGCAGGAGAACTGCCTGAACCCAGGAGGAGGAGGTTGCGGTGAACCGAGATCGCTCCATTGCACTCCAGCCTGGGTAACAAGGGCGAAACTCTGTCTCAAAAAAAAAAAAAAAAAAAAAAAAGAAAGACAATACATATTCTACAGGTGGACTAAAATAATAGGTTCTATCCCTAGCACTTCTTAAAAAGCCCTCTCTCCATGCAATCAATCTCTACAAACACATTTTTGAAATGGGCACAACTTACTTCTTAATTGCTGAGTATGTGGATTCCATAAGGGAAAACTGAAAACCCATTGGTTATTAATCTGTCATTTATCATTTATCTTTCTTCCTTTTTAATGTGTGAATATCTTTTATCTTTATTCTGAGAATTTTACTACCTTAGGCAAAGGTTTGTCTTGGTTTGAGATATACCATAAGCACCTTAGGAAACAATCTAGGTCTGACCCAGAGCACCTTTCCATGGTTCCAACAGAATCAGGCCCCTTTAAATATGGACCCAATTCAAACCCAACCCTTTGTTTGCAACAGAGAACAAGGCCTGCAGGTGTTACTGAGTGAGATCACAATCTTCTAGTGATTTCTCCTGGATTCTTAACTCACTACCACCCTAGTGCCATTTCGGTGCAGCTCCAATACACCAAGAATAAATTGGAAGCAAAGAAGGGAGTGGACATTGGCCTGATTGGTATTTCAAATGCCTGAAAGCAAGGTTTGCCGTGTAATAGAATTTGTGTACATTACCACGCTGGCATTACAGGGGTAATCGAGTTATCCACTCAGGTGTGACCAGGCCTCTGTTTGCCCAGAGCCTGCAGGTGAACAAATTAACTGTTTACATTGTCTGGAGGTGCCTGCAGCAGGAGGTGGGGAGAAGAGAGCCAGACTGGCTGCTGGCCTTCTCTCTGTCATGATTATTTTGTTTGTTTTGCATGTCTTTTGCCTTTGTTAATGGCTTTTCACTGGGGGTCCCTTTCCTCTAGTTAGAAGGAGTTGTGCAGTGACCTGTCCTGCAGTATGGAGCTGTCTGTGGTTACCGTGGCTACCGTATTTTTAAGAAATCTCAAAGAACATGGGGAACCAACCCAATCTTTTTTTTTTTTTTAACCAATTCCTCTTCCCCTTCTCTGTTACTAAAAGCTAACATAGGCCAGGTATGGTGACTTATACCTGTGATCCCAGTATTTTGGGAGGCCGAGGCAGGAGGATGCTTGAGGCTAAGAGTTTGAGACCAGCTTGGGCAACATAGCAGGATCCCATCTCTACAAAATAAAAAAAAACTAGCTGGGTATGGTGGTACATGCTTGTAGTCTCAGCTACTCTGGAGGCTGAGCTGGGAGAATCACTTGAGCCCAGGAGTTCAAGGCTACCATGATTGCTGTCATGATTGCCACTGTATTCTAGCCTTGGTGACAGTGAGGCTCTCTCTCCAAAAAGAAAAGAAGAAAAGAAAGCTAATATATAAGAGTTTAATTCAATGAGAATACCTCGCTGCCCTGTTTCTATCAGCTTCTTTCTCCACTCTTCTGGAAGGTTCTGAGTCCATTTTCATACTGATCCATTATATTAGTAGTAGCATATTTCTTCCCCAAAAAGCTATACCAGCTGGCTCCCTTCCCCATATTGTAAATCCCTGCATATCAAAGAGGAAATGAGAAGTTAGGAGCTCAGCTGACCTTTCCCTCATGAAGCTTCATTCCAGTTAACGTTGGTTTGGGGAGCATTTCAATTTGGATTCACCTTTATTATATTACCTAATTCAATAGTAATCCTTGGACAGGAGGGAACCTTAAAAGGCCACCCAATCTATTTATTGTGTTGCTTCTAAGAAGCACAAATGAATAAGTTCAGATAGAAAAGGAGATTCCACTGTCATTCCCAGCCATCTGTCTATTCAGAAGGTCAATTATGCCTACTCTCTGGAATTTTCTCTCAGATAGATCCTAATTTATTCCCACTTTAGTCTCAGCTGCCTTCCTTTGTTGGGGTCCGTTACACTCCACAGCTGTCTCTTACACCTGTAAGGACAAAACTAACCCAAGTTAAAGAAAAAAAGAAAAAAAATAAAAAGAACTAACCCAAGTTGAATTTGGTCCAGGAAAATGGCATCTAGAAAGCTCTATTTTACTTTTCTTTTTGTCCAGTAGAAGCTCTGTTGGACAAGAAAGGCCTGCTGTTTAGGAATCTGGGGATGTCTGTTTCCCTGAGAAACACAGATGCAGGCAGCTGTGTGCTGCTCAGCTTAACTGGACTTGTTTCCTTGCCTGTTAAATGAGAGAGTGGAGTTGTATAGCATCTAAGAATCCTTCTACCTCAGACATTCCTGTTCTAAATATGGTGGGCCTGACACTGTGAAACTGCTAAGGAAGTTCCACACAAAAAAGTGTTTTAGCTTTAATTACTTATTCAGTTTAAACAAAAAATAATTTTTTTTAATTACCAGCGCTTTTGTTTTCAGAAGTTCTTATAAATACATCTGGTTTCCCCCTCTCTGTCTATCTAATAAAAGTATTCTGAAAGGCCGAGTCCGCGGTGAGGAGGTTAGAGGATCTAGAAAGGGAAGTGAGATAGAGGGGGTAGGGGAGATGATGATGGCAGCTTTGGTCGTAGGCTCCTGCTGCTTCCTGCTATTTCTTAATAGTCACCCAAGTATGATCCAACTTTGAACTCTAGAATCCTAGGACCAAACTCAGGAGAATCTTTCAGTCTTGCCTTTGGGCACAAATGATCCCAGAAAGAGGGCTATTTATCGCTTTTGTTTTCTGTTTTGGTTTGTTTTTCTTTCGTGGAGACAGAGTTTTGCTCTTGTTGCCCAGACAGGGGTGCGATGGCATGATTTCGGCTCACTGCAACCACCACCTCCCAGGTTCAAGCACTTCTTCTGCCTCAGCCTCCTGAGTAGCTGGGATTACAGGCACGTGCCACCATGCCAAGCTAATTTTCTATTTTTAGTAGAGTCCAGGTTTTCCAATGTTGGTCTGGCTGGTCTCAAACTACTGACTTCAGGTGATCCACCTACTTCGGCCTCCCAAAGTGCTGGGATTACAGGCGTGAGCCACCGCACCGGCCGATTTATCCATTTTCCTTTTTTTCTTTTCTTTTTTTTTTTGAGATAGAATCTCTCTTTGTTGCCCAGGCTACAGTGCAGTGGCGTGATCTCAGCTCACTGCAACCTCCGCCTCTTAGGTTCAAGAAATTCTCCTGCCTCAGCCTCCCAAGTAGGTGGGATTACAGGTGCCACTAGCATGCCCGGCTAATTTTTGTATTTTAGTAGAAACAGGGTTTCCCCATGTTGGCCAGGCTGGTCTTGAACTCCTGACCGCAGGCGACCCACCTGCCTCAACCTCCCAAAGTGCTGGGATTACAGGCATGAGCCACTATGCCTGGCTTTCCTTTTTAAAAAAAAAAATTAGAGAAGATGATTGGCTGGGCAAGAAAGGTGCTCCCCGGTGGCTGACCAAGGCGGGTGTATGACCTGAGGTCAGGAGTTTGAGACCAGCCTGGCCAACATGACGAAACCCCATCTCCACTAAAAATACAAAATTAGCTGGGCGTGGTGACGTATGTCTGTTAGTCCCAGCTACTTTGGAGGCTGAGGGAGGAGAATTGCTTGAACCAGGAGGAGGAGGTTGCAGTGAGCTGAGATTGTGCCACTGCACTCCAACCTGGGCGACAGAGTGCGAACCCTGTCTCCAAAAAAAAAAAAAAAAAAAGAGGCTGAATGCAGTGGCCCATGCCTGTAATCCCAGCACTTTGGTAGGCTGAGGCAGATGGATCACCGGAGGTCAGGACTTCAAGACCAGCCTGGCCAACATGGTAAAACCCCATCTCTACAAAAATACAAAAATTAGCCGGGCATGGTGGTGTGTGCCTGTAATTCCAGCTACTTGGGAGGCTGAGGCAGGAGAATCACTTGAACCTGGGAGGCAGAAGTTGCAGTGAGCTGAGATCACGCCACTGCATTCCAGGCTGGGCAACAGAGCAAGACTCCGTCTCAAAAAAAAAAAAAGAAAAGAAAAAAAAAAGAAAAAAAGAGAAAGATGCTCCCCAGAGATAACCAACCTATCCTGTTCTCAGGGAAGCAAGTAAGTGCCTATAAGAGTCAGGTTATTTACGACCCTGAGCAAAAATCTCTTAATCCTGCTAATCTTCAGCTTCCTCACATGTGACAACTGGGAAAATGTATATTTATAGGTTTGTTGTGATGCTTAAATTAGATAATTTGTGCAAGGAAGTGCCTGGCATGTAGGAATGTTTCCTTCCCTTCCACTAATAATAAACTTTTGGATCACTGTTGGGCACTTACTAGGAGTTCAGTAAATTGTTGAAAAAGAGATGATCTACAGCACAAAAGGTGCTCACTTGGACATTAAAAAAAACTACCCAGTGAAGAGGGCTACATGAAAATCCACCATCCCTTTCCTGGTCTGAGAGCTTTCGTCCCTGACCAATTATTCAAACTTCATTTCCTGGAGAGACCAGAACCACACATCCAAACTCTGAAACAGTAACCAGTGGCACAGTCAGCAGGAGGACTCCCACTGACCACTGTGCATCACATCCATGCATTCCTTGGCACCATGCAGCGGCATGCCCACTTAATTCACTGAGTTCCAATTTGGGTCTCAAAATATATTAAAGGGAGATTTTAATAACAAAGCAGATCTGAGCATCCAGCGGATGTTCCTGTGTTCCTTTTGGACTCAGATATTTCTGAACAGCTTTTTCTGGTGAGAGACTAAGCTTCCCTTCCTCCCTGGAGCCAGGACGCAGCTCAAGCCACAGCAGGGTGTTTAGCGCTCTTCAGTGGCTCCAGATTGTGGCGCTGGTGCAGGTCTCCTCATACGTAACCAATGGCTCCTGAGAGCCTGCGTCTCGTAAATTACTTCCCACGATGCCAGCGACCACCGCAGAATTCAAGTTTGAATAGAGCAGGAAAAAGGTGTTTGAAAGGCCTGTTCACTCAGCTGCATTTTAATTTCCTTTTCAATCTTGTCCCAATTAATTTCACAGAATTAATCTCACAGAAGCAAACTCGGCAGCACTGAGGCTGCGGTTTTAGTGTGGCGGTCGCTCTGCCTGAACATGAAATAGGAGCTAATATAAAAATCCATCTGCTGTGTTTGAAATACATGCCGGCTGCTGCTCAGTCCTGTCTGACATTCCAAACATCAACAGCGGGGAAAAGTGATTTGGGGGTTAGTGGCCATCAGTACTTGGCAGGGGTTCAACAACAGGTGTACTCCAAAAATCCATTCAGCCTGGGCACCAGGCATGACAGGGCAGGTGCCGAATCACCCTCCATGTGATGGTGTGGTGCCCTGGCTTAGTTCCTTTCATCTGGGGATTGCAAGGCCCTTTTGTGGACCAGAACCACTTTGGTCACTTGTTTTGGTTTTGTTTTTTTTTGAGATGGAGTCTGGCTCTGTCACCCAAGCTGGAATGCAGTGGTACCATCTCAGCTCACTGCAACCTCTGCCTCCCGGGTTTAAGCGATTCTCTTCCCTGTCTCCTGAGTAGCTGGGACTACAGGCAAGTGCCACTGCACCCAGCTAATTTTTGTATTTTTAGTAGAGATGGGGTTTTGCCATATTTGCCATGTTTTGCATATTGGCCACGGTGGCTCATGCCTGTAACTCCAACACTTCGGGAGGCTGAGGCAGGTGGCATGAGCCACTGTGCCAGGCCTGTGGTCACTTGTTGTAAGTGGGAGAAAGAGAGGTAAGATGCCTCTCTTTGGATAAGGCAAGTCACAAGTCCTAGCTTTCAGAAAAGTGATCCTTGTCTTCTTGGCTCCAAGGTCTCTCACTAGAGAACATTCTTTCCAAATAATAATAGTGCTTGTTGGCAGGGCATGGTGGCTCACGCCTGTAATTCTAGCACTTTGGGAGGCTGAGGCAGGTGGATTACCTGAGGTCAGGTGTTTGAGACTAGCCTGGCCAACATGGTAAAACCCCATCTCTACTAAAAATACAAAAATTAGCCAGGCGTGGTGGCACATGCCTGTAGTCCCAGCTACTAGGGAGGCTGAGGCAGGAGAATGGCTTCAACCTGGGTGGCAGTGGTTGCAGTGAGCCAAGATCGTGCTGTTGCACTCTAGCTGGGCGACAAAGCAAGACTCCGTCTCAAGAAACAATTAAAATAATAATAGTTCTTGTTCCACTATTCAAGATAACTTTTTTTTTTTTTTGGAGACAGAGTCTTGCTCTGTCACCCAGACTGGAGTGCAGTGGCGTGATCGTGGCTCACTGCAACCTTCACCTCCGGGTTCAAGTGATTCTCCTGCCTCAGCATTCCTAGTAGCTGGGATTACAGGCATGAAACACCACAGCTGGCTAATTTTTTGCATTTTTAGTAGAACTGGGGTTTTGCCATGTTGGCCAGGCTGGTCTTGAACCCCTGGACTCGAGTGATCCACTCACCTTGACCTCCCAAAGTGCTGGAATCACAGACGTGAGCCACCACGCCCTGCCAAGGTAACTCTTAAACACCCGTTTTTTAAAAAAGCATCCTGTTCCAGAAGTTATTTATGGTGGTAACATGAGCTGTTCAGAAGGGCAAATTAAAGAGGGAGAGAAAAAGAAACTCTTTTTCAATTGACTAGGAAGGAGGATGAGGTCTTCCATTTAAGGTAAACTGAGCTAGTGGGATACATCTCTTGGGCTTGGGTTGTGTGCATCATAAATTGGTCTGAGGCTCTTCCAAGGAATTGTCCAGTCCCTTACTTCTTGGAAAGCAGCCTTGGAGCAACAAGTTGGGCACGACGTAAGGTTTATACTTACATGGTGGCTTAGCTGGGGTGGGAAGGTATTCTCATGGCCCAGACACACAAGGATCTGGGTCATCTTCCCTACTGATGCAATTGATATGGAAACAGGGGGCCTTACAGACAAATTCAAGTTTAGCGTGGAACACGTGATGCCATCAGATGGTCATGGGTCTTTTGTGAAGAAGAATGGACAGACTTTGTCACCCTGGACTGCAGCTACTTAAACTCAGATTGGATCCTGGCTCCACAGCCAGAGTCTAGTCATCTGAATGCAGCGGGCCTGAGCCAGCACACCTGGACTATGTTAACACTATGTCTGTTATAATGGGAGTTTTAACCCGATTTTCTCCACCTACTTCCTCAAAGGGCTACTTAAAGAATGTAGACCTTTGCCCTCCCTTGACCCTGCTCTCTCCAAAAGAGATTTGTATGTTGTAAAAATTATCTTAATGCAGCAATACTTCCTCTTTTAAGTGTGCTTAGTTGAATGTCACAACAACCCTCATAAAAACAGATAAGTTAATTCCTTCAATTGCTTTAAATGAAGGGTTTTTTTGTTGTTTTCTTTCTTTTTTTTTTTTTAATTTCAGTGCTCTGAGGGAAAGGAGGTGTTTGGTGACATCTAGTGTCCATTTAGGATTTCCTCAGGCACCATACCCTCTGGTTGGCTGAGTGGGGGATGGGCGGGAGGTTATCTGGGAGGTAATTTAGGGGTAGTAAGGGGGAGAATATAGGCCTGGGGCACAGGCTGCCCAAACAGTGTGATGAAACTGATCAATGCCTGTCAAAGAGCTATTATGCACCTCTGACCTAATCAAAGAGGGTGAGTGAGGAGATCCTATGGCAAAGTATCTTTTCTTATTTATGATAGTACGAAAGAGAAGCAGAAGGTGTCCCCACCACCCCATTTCATGTTAACAAGCAGGTCAACACTGTGCTGTGATGACGAAGATGATGATGATGGTGTTTTCTCTCATTAATAACCCCTATGGGAGGCAATAGAGTTAGGAGGATAGGAATGGGATTTGGGGTCAGCCGGAAGGCAACGGTCATATACCGGTCAAATTCAGTAGAGGCCATTCCTTTCCCCCAGACAGGAACCAATCGTCTAGAACAAACCCTGGCAGCCTCATTCCTTCCAGGTAATTTTTATAAATGAGGGGACACCCATTCCAAGAGAGGACAAAAGGCAGACGGTGTTTATGTGTGTGTGCATATGCATGCATGTAAACCTGCTAACAAAAGGCCCAATTGCACATCAACCCTATTCTGCAAACCCTGACCATTTATTCTAAAACCCATTTTTTAAAAAGAGAATAAAATTGGCATTTTCCTCTCTAATCTACTTATTCCTAAACAGTTGTCCTGGACAAGACCTTTTACTTTCTTTGTGTGTGTGTGTGTGTGTGTGTGTGTGTGTGTCCATGTGCACACACACTTTTCAGTTGGAGAAAAGTCCAGACCAGATAATTAACTGTGAAGCCCAGACAGAAATGTTTACCTAGACCCATATAAGCCATGGCAGGGTTAGGTTAATGCTCAGAATCACCCGATGCTTTACAAACTCCAGTGTTAAAAATTCCAGCCATTTATTTTGCAGTGAATTTATAACAAATGCTGTTAAAGTCTTCGTCTTTGACAGAGGTAATAATAAATTCACTGTTAAAGACGGTAGTTTAATTCCTTATACCTCCAATACTGCACAGAATAAACCATATTCATCACTGAGTAATTTTTTACCACATAAATCTTTAAAACTAACCGGTGAAGGCTGTTGAGACTGAAATATTGTGAATTTATTAGATATGCCCATGTAGTATTGGATTCAGAGGTTTCCATTCGAATATATTATGGGGAAAATTTGTGTCTTTAACTGTGACATTTCCTCCATTTCCCATCGCCAGTATTATAACAAGCAGCTCCCACAGAGTCAACTGCACGTTTATTAGACAGAGATTTAGTAATAAACTCCTCACTAATCTGCCAAAGAGGCTGGATGACATTTTGGTGAGATGCCCTATTTAAAGGGAGTCACAAAAGCTTTGTTTCAGTAAAATTATTTTCTCAAAAGGAACTCAATCTCCCCAAGCCTCTTCTGCCACTAGTTCTTAGTATTGTATGGATTCAGCTCTCTAACCAAACTAGCAAAATATTGAAACAAATTATAACCTCATTGCTAACATACAGGGCAGTAACTTCTGTGCAGGTTACAGAATTAGTTATGCAAGATTGAAGGTAATTGATTAGAACACAGAAAAGCTTAAATTTGCAGACATTCCCAGACGTATGGTATTTAAGGCTAATAAAAAGACCATATTGATTCTCAAATTAGAAATAATAGGAAATGGTTTCAGAAAACATTATTTTAAAACTTTCATCTTGACATATGAAACATTAAAGATACAATTAAATCCTCAGATTTGGGAAAAAATCCTTTTACTCCACATATTAATTTTGAGTGAAAATCTGCACCTGATAGATGAGAATATTCTGAAGCTTCCTCATGATTTGCTAGTGAAGTGACATTGAAACTAACTAAGTATATCAAATTGTAACACCCTCTCCATTTTCATTAAGGAATATTAATATTGCTAAAATGAAAATTATTTTTTCTTTTAAATGCAGAAATGTTCATCATCTTTTTAGCAAGAGATTCTGCAGTTTCTCTGTGTCTAATAATATTCTATATTTGGGGAGAGTTCCAAATACTAAGAACTTACATGAAGCATTGTGAACTTTATAATTTTTTTAATAAAATAAAATAGGTTTCTAACTATTAAATAAAGGAGAAAAATCTCCTGGCAGTGCAAGACTGTAGCCCATCCGAATAATTGTTAAAAGACAGAACCCGGCTAGAAAGATAAGCATAATACCAGCAATTAATATTCAGCATTTCACATTATAGTCAAGAGGATGTATTTTTCTTTGCGATGTGGCTCATAAGCTAAGAGTGTTGGGAGCCAGACTCTGAGCTCTGTCTTCTTTTTGTGGATGAGGATTAAAGAGGGAAAAAACAGCGACGACAATCCTGCTCCATCTGTAAATGAACAAACATCTTGATTTTATAGCTATTTGCTTTGTAAAACTGAGGAATGAAACAAAAATTACTGAATGCCTAAGTAACACTTTAATTCTGAATTCATTTACGCTGTAGCTATGTAGTTGTCAGAAACCATAATGCAGTATTTAATTAAAATAACAGAAGTGCATCTAGATATGTCCTGGGGTAGCTATCACCAAATTATTGTCTATGCCATCGGTATTTTATTTATGAAATGGCAGATTCTAAGGTGCAACTAGGCTGATACAAAAGCGTGAACAGTTTAAACTTGCATTTTTAGAAAGGCTCTTTTTTTTTTTCCTGCTGCGTCTTTAAATTTTTTCCTTCTATCTTTAGAAGGGAAGGGAGGTTAGTGTGATTGTTTAAAGATCTCTCTTTCTTACTCTTGCTTTTCAACTATTGACCTCCTAAGTCTTCTGGCTGTGAAATCCCCGTCTGTTGTCATGGAAAGGCTTGCGAGGTTCACAGGAGCCACAGCAAGTGTGGGACATCTTAGGCAGAACTTGGACGTGGATTCCAGGAGGGTAGGAAAAAAGCAAACCATTTCAGACTCTCTGTGCCTGTTCCCACACAATCCTCCTTGCACATTTTTCCACCTATAAATATCTGTTATAGTGTACACACTTGCTTGCTCTATTTTGTGGATGTTCACATGCAGACATACTGCTCCTTTTCATAAGCACATAGCATCTGTCTTACACGCACCCACCATCTATCTCCTTGTTCACATTGGCTGTCCCATCCACCTCCTTGTCTGCAGAATTATGTTCAGCAAGGTCCCGATTTATAGGAAATAAATAATGAAAATGGAACGGACTGGGAAAGATTATCGAAACATTCAAATTGTTATTTTTCACTGTACTTTACAGAAACAGAGCATCTATAAACACCTAGAAAAGGTGTTGGTTGATCCCTAAAAAGGAATGCCTTTTGAAACATTGTGATCAAGTGGGTCTCTACACCTTTCTTGTTCCTACTGTCCTGCTTTTTGATGCTCACCATTTTTAAATGGTAAACAATGCTGTGTTACTGTTTTCATTCTTTCTGCTTATTTATCCTGTCTATAATGACAAGTTTTTGTCATCACTTATTTTCTATGAGATAATCCTGATAATTATAAAACAGAAACAATAATTGCAATCACCTTTTTAAAGAAAAAAGCCCTTGCAGTTGCTGTATAAAGATATTCCGATAATGGCATGATCGGATCACAGCCTGATCCTACAGCAAGGGTCTTTTGGAGAGCGAGTTTCTTCTACACACTTGTAATTATTTTAGCCCCTTTCACAGGTCACATAAAAAGTTAATTTCAATCGCTGCTAATTTCCGTCCAACAAGAGTGCAGTACTTTAAGCCACCCAAAATAATTGGATTCAAAACAAATTTAGGAAATTGAGTGTGTTAGAAAGCAAATAAAAATATCCTTTTGGTAAGGAGAAGGGTGAAAGTAGTAAAAATGGCCTTTTTTTCCCCTTCTTTCCCCTTCACAACTTTGCCATTAAAGTTGCACCTACAGCTAGAAGTTTGTCCGTGAAAAATGGTCATTTTGTTTCTCTGCTCAAAGAATGTTATTAAAATGCTAATTTAAAAGAAAAAGGAGTTAAATATCTAGCGATGGTGCATTCTAATTGCAACCATAATGAGCTCTCTAAATGTGCGTGCCCCTGACACACACAGAGCATAAACAGCAGTAAACAGATCATTAGTACCCGTGTTCATTTATTCTGGCGACCTTACCATGACCCCACTGAGGGTAGGGTGAAAAGCAGGTGGATCTGGCTGTGACACCCCCTAGAGGGATCCAGGAAATGAAGCTATAAGCGGTTGTCATGGAAACGCCTATGTGTGCAGATGATGTAACACACCGACAGGCTGTAGGGCTCCGCAACTGGGACGTTGCCTTTCCCTCGCCGGAACAATCTTGAGGATTAAATTATTCATTTCTTTAATTCACAGAGCAAAAGGAATCCTGATTTTCTTGGTGATGTGCAACTCGCTTCCATTTGTCTAGGGTCTGAAACATGGTGACTTGTCACACGTCTTTCTGCAAAGCCCACCCCAGCTAGACCCAAATTGCTGAATCTGGCACAATCAAGTGGGGAAAGGCAGTAGAAATCTGAGACCCAACATCTGTACTTAAAGAGAGAAAATCTTAGGTTTTAAGCTAAAATTAAAAATATAGACTCTCCTAATGAGGGCATGTTGACCAGAGACTAAATGGATGCTTGTCCTGATTGAGATGGCTTTGTTTAGAGTAGAGCAGAGACAGAGTTGGCCCTGGGAACTAACAAACTGGTACTTGATGCCAAGAGTGAAAAGGAGAGAGACTCCAGCCCCAAATGAACACATCACCCTAGAACACCCTGTGTGTGCTTTCTAGCAAGGTGCAAGGAAAAGAGATAAGAGAAAATGAGCATCTGCTCACCCCTCCCTTGTGCATTTGAGAGAATCGAGATTAATAAAAATAATTCTTTGGAAAATGATTCCACTCTATCCTATCCTGTTTTGTAGCAAACAACCTCAATAACCTTACGGCAACAGTAGAATAACTTTTCTTTTTTTTAAAGGAAGCAGAAAAGACGATCTCTGGAAATTATTTTAAAATAAAAAATCTCCCGGCCTGCATCTCCCCCCACACCCCCTCCCCATTGCACTTTGGATGAACCTGTGATATTGTAGCAATGGCCCTTGAAGTGCAGTGGGGAGGTGATTTAGGAGAATATTAAAGGCAATGTGGAGATTCAAGGCGCCTCTCTCAGGGAGATCTGGAGAAATACGCAGCACAGATGGGCCGAGCAGATTAAACATTTCCGTCACATTGTTTCCAAATTGTGTTGTGGTGCCTGAGGCTGGTACTGCGGTCAGAGCAAAACAGAGCGGTGCAGAGCTGCGCAGTTTATGGAATACATATTAATACGCCCGTCTCACATGGTATCACAATTCTATCAGCTCCGAAATGGTGCTGTCTCTATTGTTCCTGACTTTTGCACTTGGCGCCTTGCTTTCTCCCATCTGCAGAGTGTTTACATTCTCTCTATCCCTTCTCTCTTCTTTAGGTAAAGTTCAAGTTGTGTGCTTCTTTTCATTTCTCTTAACTTACAGCCCTGTTTCACCTTTGCTCTTACCTTCACAGCTTATGATTTTTCTGTCACATACACGTGCACACACCCACTCTGTTTTGCACACACTTCACCAACAACATACAGTGTGTGTGCACAGGCCCTGCATACCTCCGTGGCCTCAACTTGATTATTACCCACTCCCACCCGGTACAGGACATAAGCTTCACCCTTAAGGCTAAATGTTCTCTCACACTCAAGTGCTCTGAGACCCCCCCCCATCTAGAGAACACATTCCTCTTCTCAGAACACTTAGCTCAGGGTGCGCTTTGTGGAGCTGTCCCCATGAGCCACCCCCCTCCCAATTGCTGCTGCTGACTACCCAGCTTTCCCAGGTCCCCTTCTCATACTCACATACCTTCCCCTGTATCCAGGCCCATCAATCTCCAAGTTAGCAAGTTCCTCGAAATGTAACAATAAATAAAACTAGCTCAATTGAGGCAAATTTAATGATTCATTTTTATTATGATTTATAGACCAAAACTCTGAATAATGGAAAAAGAGAAAGTGATTGCCAAGAACTTAGAACACATTGTAAAACAGGCCGGAGAGGCTGCCACACTACCCAAGGTTTCAGCCAAGTGCTGAGCTTCGATCCTTTCACAAGTTCCGACACCTCTAACCCACCAGCCACCCAACTGACCATCTCCTTTCTCCTGGAAAATCTTTTCATAAAACTATCTTTGCTGAAAAATGGGTACTTTGTCTTTGGTGAACAATTCCTGTTCCCAGCCTTGTTTTTCTCAGCAGTTAGAAGGATGCTGTGTTGGAGCCCTTAATTTATTTCATAGTGTATGATACCCTAAGAAAGCATTGTATATCCAAAACTGGATTTTAGGAGTAGAGAATTTGTGGGGAAATCCAGAGTAAAAATGTGTTGTTTGGAACTGACCCTGGAATAGTACAAGTTACTCTGCTTAGGAATTCAAATTTCCTATCTTAACTAATGGCAGTGTATGATACACAAACACTAATAAGAGAAATAAGCAATCATAAACTAATAATTCTGTGATTGATTGGCCTTTCCCATACGTATATCAAGCACTTACTAATCTTTCGGGTTAGGGGGCTCTTGTTTATAAGTACTGACATAGTGAACTTTTATAGTTAAAAAAAAAAAGAACAAAAAAATATGAGACATTTTCTGGGAATCTTGTTTCATGGAGGTTTGGAACCCAAATCAATGTGAAAAGAGAATGTTTCTATTAGGAGCTTTCTCCAGGGAATTGCCCCAAGCCATTTGAATGGAAATTATGAGAAGACACCACAACTTTGAAGTCACAATTAAAGAGATGATGCCTTGGCGGGGTGTGGTGGCTCATGCTGGTAATCTCAGCACTTTGGGAGGCTGAGGTGTGCGGGATCACCTGAAGTCAGGTGTTTGAGACCAGCCTGGCCGACATTCTGAAACCCCATCTCTACTAAAAATACAAAAATTAGCTGGACATGATGGCGGGCGCCTATAAGCCTAACTACTCAGGAGGCTGAGGCAGGAGAGTCGCTTGAACCCGGGAGGCAGAGGTTGCAGTGAGCCAAGATCATGCCACTGCACACCAGCCTGGGCAACAGAGCAAGACTCTATATCAAAAAAAAAAGAGAGACATAAAAGAGATGATGCCTTAAAAGAGGTACACAAGTGCAGTTGGCCTTTGAGGAAGGAATAGCCTCTGCAGCTGGAGGATTGAAGCCCATGAAATCCAGCTTGGAAGGAATGAGGATTCTTGATTCTCCTTCACTGGTTTTTGTTTTGTTTTGTTTTGTTTTGTGTTTTGTTTGAGGAGTCTCGCTCTGTCGCCCAGGCTGGAGTGCAGTGGTGCTATCTCGGCTCACTACAACCTCTGCCTTCCGGGTTCAAGTGATTCTCCTGCCTCAGCCTCCCGAGTAGCTGGGATTAAAGGGGTGCACCACCACGCACGGCTAATTTTTTTGTATTTTAAGTAGAGACGGGATTTCATCATATTGGCCAGGCTGGTCTAGAACTCCTGACCTTGTGGTCTGGAGTTTGGCCTTGGCCTCCCAAAGTGCTGGGATTACAGGTGTGAGCCACCGCACCTGGCCTCTCCTTCACTGTATTTTTTAAAAGCAGAAGTGTGTGGGGTGAGTGCAGCGATACCCACCCTGGGCCGAAGTACAGATCCAGGCCATAAAGACCATTGTATTTTTTCCCCTAGAGTGCCGGCTGGTAAACTGCAGAGGGCTCATAAACCCTTTGAGTATCTGATGAAAGGTCAAGGCCTCACCCCAGGGACGAGGCCCATATACACATGCACACAAAATTTTACACCAGTTTCAGGGAGTTCAAAGATTCCTTCACATCCATCCATAGAGAGGCCAGGGGTTCACAGACTCTGGTTTAAGAATATGTGCCCTGGAGGATGGTAAATTCCTTTTGTTGGAACAGCCTAGGATTCACTGAGCCTAGAAATTGAATTCTCATCCCAAGATAGGATGGTCATTCCAGGTCATGTCTGTGCTACTCCAGGGGAGCCATGGAAGAGCTTATACAAATAGGAACCAGCAGGGAGGAGAGAAATTAAAATGTAGCAATCATGGAGTAGGGGTATTTAATCTCTTTTAAGGCTTATGATAGGCGCCTGCTGGTTTTCCCCGGATATCCCCTGACACCTACTGACAGGGTATTTGCAGCACCACACAGGGACTCAGGGCCCTGTGACAGGAGGAGCACCGAGGAGGTCCATGATAGTCTTGAAACCATAAACAGCAATAGGAAACCACTGGAGGCAGAGTCAAGCTGTGCAACATGCCCGTTGTTGGTGGCCATACTGCTTTTTGTTTATAGAATTTGCTGTTCTTTTTATGGCAGGTTTGGTAGGGTTTTTTTTTTTCTTGTTGATGGAGATTAGCAGCATAAATTCTTTTATGGCAGTGTGCAATCCCCTATAAACACTTTGATTTTTGCTGATGGTGAGTGCTGCGTCTATTTCGGGTTCACTCAACCCTCCACTCACCCAGACCAATAGTTTTTCCAGCCAGATAATGGAGTCCAAATAGCCAACTTTTATTTTTAAGACTTCTTCATGTGGGATATTCAAGCAGGTGGGGCAAGGTTGGTGTTGAGAGAAACAGATGTTTAGTCAAACCTAGAAATATTTATGATGAGAACAAACTGTACAGTGTACTTATTTTAGATGAAAGGTTTCTAAAAAGACTTTGTGGCAAGCCCTGATGGAAAGGTTTGTGGTTTTTTTAAAATAACTTTTTATATTCTTATCTAAAACATCCTCATTGAACAATTTTGTATAATTTAAATCTTAGCTCTACCATTCAGAATATATATGTAGAGTTATGGAGTCATGAGCACATGTAATTCTGAAGCCCTACATTTTCACTTGTAGATGTGTATCCCTACCTTGAAGATAGAAACACTTCCAAATTGAGGATTTCAGATCTCCTGGGAGCCTCTCAGCATTTTCCCAATCTTTCCAAACATCTGGGCAAAGAGAAATCAGTCTTTATAGAAAACGTTGATCCCAGAAATTCAGTTCTCTTTGCCATCCTAAAACTAAAACCCAAGAATCAGCAACTTAATAAAAATGCAGTAAATTAGCACCTTTAGACAAGAGCAGGGTTCATTCAGAGCTGGGGTCTGCCTGACTGAGCCAGTACTCTCTCCATTTTAATAGTTTAATAAAAATTAGCATAATTAACGAACATCTGTATGATCCAGAGTGGTGCAATTTGGCACTTGGAAACGAGGGCTTAAACATGATTGCTGTGAGTTTAATGTTGTTTTAATTCTTTTTGGCACTGTGCAGTGAAATAAACGTTTGGTGGTGATAGTTCTCGGCCGGATCTCATTTGCATTTTTCTCCCTTTGATTATGAGCAATTGTGGACTCCCCAGCAATTCATCAAAGTAGAAATTATTTTAAAATACCTCGTAGTGTTCAGACTGGGCTGGAGCAATGCATGGGGGGGTGGTGGTAGGAGAGAAGGCTAGAAATTTTCCATTCATGCTTTAAACATCTCAGCCCTGCAGCCCTTTTCGGGTATCCAGCCAAGGGATGAAATCTGGAAAAAGACAGTCAGATCCTGGGACCTGTAGGTGCTTTGATTAAGCTCCCAGGCTCCCACAGCAGGATACATATGGTCTCTGAGACTGTGCCATCCTCCTTACACTTCTGCCTGCTCTTTGTTTTGAAGGGCAGAGAGTTGATTTCACTCATTTCAGTTCTCACCACTGTGGCGAGGCTTCTACATCTGCAGTCGGCAGGGTCAGTGTTCCCCTCAAGCAAGAGCAGACAGACTGGGAGCCCGGCTCTTGCAGGTGCCCTGCTGAGCCTCATCTGCTTCCTGTTTGCACCCTCTTTGAGTTGGCAGAGAGCACCTTCCCAAGGCTTCATCCGTACTCCTGGCATTACAACTAAAGAGGGGTGCTACAAAGTATGAATCAAAGATAGGGGCGTTGAACAATCCCCGGGGAGCAAATGCCTTGTCCTGTCCCCTGCAGGTGATGCAGACGATAGCATCTGGCAGGTGGAAGACCACACTTCACACATTTCAGCAACTTAACTTCGATCAAAAGACTCTGAGACAACACTGTGCCCACCCTCTGCCTGTGAGATAGCAGAAGAGCTAAAGCTAGCTTTTATGAGTTACGGTGTGAGAGGGAGACAGAGTATGTATTTCCCCTTCACAGTAAGGGCCTTACAAGAAAACTTAAGTCAGAAACTGCCCTAACTTCAGTGTTGGAAAATGGACAGTAACATAACTTGTACCAAGAGGAGCTTAAAAAATGCCCTGACAAGTTGGGCATCATGGCTCACACCTGTAATTCCAGCACTTTGGGAGGCCAAGACAGGGCGATCACTTGAGCTCAGGAGTTTGAGACTAACCTAGGCAACATGGCAAAACCCCATCTCTACAAAAAAAAAATAATAATAATACAAAATAATCAGCAAACAAAAAATAATTAGGCGGTGGCATGTGCCTGCGCCTGTGGTCCCGGAGGCTGAGGCAGGAGAATCTCTTGAGCCCAGAAGACAGAGGTTGCAGTAAGCTGAAATCATGCCACTGCACTTCAGCCTAGGCGAAGAAGGGAGTGAAACCTTGTCTCAAAAAAAAAAAAAAAAAAGCCAAAGAATTCTCGGTAATTTCCCATAAGACATTGCAAACCGTAGGGAGATGCTGGTTTGGGAGAGGGAGGAAATGAGTGTGGTGGGTCACGCACAGTGGCTCACTCCAGTAATCCCAACAAGCAGGAGGATTGCTTGAACCCAGGAGTTTGGGACCAGCCTGGGCAACATAGGGAGACCCTGTTTTTTTAACTAGCCAGGCATGGTGACATGCACCTGTAGTCCTAGTTACTTAGGAGGCTGAATCGGGAGGATCATTTGAGCCCAGGAGTTGGAGGTTGCAGTGAGCTATATTTGCACCACTGTACTCCATCCTGGGGAACAGAGGGAAACCCTATCTCAAAAAAACAAAACAAGCTGGGCATGGTGGCTAAATGCCTGTAATCCCAGCACTTTGGGAGGCCGAAGTGGGCAGATCACCTGAGGTTGGGAGTTCAAGACCAGCCTGACCAACATGGAGAAACCCCATCTCTACTAAAAATACAAAATTAGCTGGGTGTGGTGGCACATGCCTATAATCCCAGCTACTTGGGAGGCTGAGGGAGGAGAATCGCTTGAACCTGGGAGGTGGAGGTTGTGGTGAGCTGAGATCGCACCATTGCACTGCAGTCTGGTCAACAAGAGAAAAAATTCCATCAAAAAAAAAAAAGAAAAGAAAAGATGTGGCATAAGAAGAGGTGGCAGACAGACACATTCAGTTATTTAAGGCTGATTTTAACAAGGCAATTCCCTGGTCCTGAAAGGATCAACTCAGTAGTCTCACTTCTTATGGCATTTCAGACTCTTATTGGTGTTTAGGGAGTCATTTGAGGAGACCGTCTCCAAAGGCAGTTGATCTCTTTCTGCTACAAATATTTCAATCACCAGGAGAATATCTTGGAGTTAGTTGTAACTAAATCTGCTCAACTAAGAGTACAAATTTCCACTGCCCCCTTCATTTCATCATAATCTCAATTAACAAGTTTTTGGGGGGTTTTTTTTGCAGCGGAGTTTAGCTCTTGTTGCTCAGGTTGGAATGCAGTGGCATGATCTCAGCTCACCACAACCTCCACCTCCCGAGTTCAAGCAATTCTCCTGCCTCAGCCTCCGGAGTAGCTGGGATTTGTAATCCAGCTACCACAATCCAGGTACCCGCAACCACACTCAGCTAATTTTTGTTTTTTGTTTTTTGTTTTTTTTGAAAGAGAGAAAGAAAGAAAGAGAAAGAATAAAAAAAAAAAGAGAGAGAAAGAAAAAAAAGAATGAAGGAGAGGAAGAAAGGGGAGAAGAGGAAGAGGGAGAGAGAATAGGGGTGTTGCTTTATTGCCTGGGGTAGAATGCAGTCTAAAAATGGGTATGCCTGTAATTGTGTTTAATAATAAAGACATGAAAAAAAAATAAGGGAAGAAAATAACAAGCAGCCAACCAATATTTCATTTAAACCTGTAAATAGATGTGATGTGGTACTGATAAGAGTGTATATTTTCTGTATTTAAAGTGGAGAGTTCTATAAATGTTAATTAAGTCTACTTGTTCCAGATCTGAGTTCAAGTCCTGGATATCGATGTTAACTTTCTGCCCCATTGATCTGTCTAATGTTGATGTTGAAGTCTCCCACTATTATTGTGTGGGAGTCTAAGTCTCTTTATAAGTCTTATATATCTGGGTATTCCTGTATTGGGTGCGTCTATATTTAGGATCTTTAGCTCTTCTTGTTACATTGATCCTTTTATCATTATGTAATATCCTTCTTTGCTTCTTTTGATCTTTGTTGCTTTAAAGCCTTTTTTATCAGCGAAAATTGCAACTCCTGCTTTCTATTTATTTATTATTTTTGCTCTCAATTTGGTTGGTAAATTTTTCTCCATCCCTTTGTTTTGAGTCTTTGCATATCCTTGCATGTGAGATGGGTCTGGATGTAGCATACCAATGGGTCTTAGCTTATTTTGCCTGTCTGTGTCTTTGGATTGGGGGATTTAGTCAATTTAAATTTAGAATTAATAATAATATATGTGAGTTTGATATTGCCATTTAATGTTAGCTGGCTGTTTTGCCCATTAGTTGATACAAGTTCTTAATTATATTGATGTTCTTTATTTTTTGGTATTTTTTAGAAAGGCTGATACTGGTTGTTCCTTTCTATTTGTAGTGGTTCTTTCAGAAGCTCTTGTAAAGCAGGCCTGGTGGTGATGAAATCTCTGAATGCTTGCTTGTTCACAAAAGATTTTATTTTTCCTTCGCTTATGAAGCTTAGTTTGGCTGGATGTAAAATTCTGGGTTGAAAGTTCTTTTCTTTAAGGATGTTGAATATTGGCCCCCACTCTCTTCTGGCTTGTAGGGTTTCTGCTGAGAGACCTGCTGTGAGTCTGACAGGCTTCCCTTTATGGGTAACCTGACCTTTCTCTCTGGCTGCCCTCAGTATTTTCTCTTTCATTTCAACCCTGGTGAATCTGGCGATTGTGTGCCTTGACGTTGGTCTTCTTGAGGAATATCTTTGTGGTATTCTCTGCATTACATGGAGTTGAATATTGTCCTGCATTGCTAGGTTGGGAAAGTTTTCCTGAATAATATCCTGAAGCGTATTTTCCAGCTTGGATTGATTCTCTTCGTCACATTCAGGTACACCTATCAAACGTAGATTAGGTCTTTTCACATAGTTCCAAATTTCTTGGAGACTTTGCTCATTCCTTTTTATCCTTTTTTCTCTAATCTTGTCTTCACATTTTATTTCATTAAGTTGGTCTTCGACCTCCAACATCTTTTCTTCTGCTTGATCAATTCAGCTGTTAAAACTTGTGCATACTTCGCGAAGTTCTCGTGTTGTGTTTTTCAGCTCCATTAATTCACTTATATTCCTCTCTAAATTGTGTATTCTTGTTAACATTTCGTCAAACCTTTTTCCAAAGTTCTTAGTTTCTTTGCATTGGGTTAGAACAAGTTCTTTTAATTCCCAGAAGTTTCTTATCATCCACTTTTTAAAGGCTGCTTCTGTTAATGGAACACACTCGTTCTCCATCAGGCCTTGTTCCGTTGCTGATGAGGAACTGTGATCCCCTGTAGAGGGAGAGGCGTTCTGAGTTTGGGTATTCGCAGCCTTTTTAGGCTGGTTTCTTCCCTTCTTTATAGATTTATCCATCTGTGGTCTTTATAATTACCGTCTTTAGAGTTGGGTTTCTGAATGGACGTCCAACTTGTTGATTCCCGGCGCTAAAATCTGAGCAGCCCACTGCGCGGGCCAAAACAGCGGCATTAAGATTGATGGTGCTTTTCTGACTCTGCACCAAGAACCGCCGCACCAAGGCAGCGGCAAAACTGCCTCGCCGGCCACAAGAGTCGCGCTGGCGACCCGTGGGGCTCCTCCGCTGGGAATCACCTGGTGCGTGAGCAGCAAAAATTGATCTGAAAGTGTGGCATCCTCTCGTTCTCTGTGCCTTCAATGGCAGCTACAATCCCGAGCTGCTAGTGATCAGCCATCTTGGATCTCCCGCCTTAATCCTTAAGAGAGACTGGCAGTGAACTAATGCAGGTATCAGCCCAGCATCCCATCTGCCATCTACCTGGTAATAACTGGACTTTGTCTCTGGGAGCAGCTCTTCCTACTGCACCACTATGTCCTCAATTTTTGTATTTTTAATAGAGACAGGATTTCACTACATTGGTCAGGCTGGTCTTGAACTCCTGACCTCAGGTGATCCACCCACCTTGGCCTCCCAAATTACTGGGATTATAGGCGTGAGCCACCATGCTTGGCCTCATTTAACAAATATCTATTTGGCCCCACTCTGCTGTGTACAGTGCTAAAGGCTGAGAATACAACAGCAAACAAAACCAACAAGGTCCAGTCCTCAAAACTTTCCAACTACCGATTGACACTGAGACAAAGACAGGCAAATAGAAGGCAGTATGATCACAAGCTCTTTTCCAGGCAAACACGGGGCACAGCACTGTGGACCGTGTAACCAGGACCCCACACAGTCAGAGGGTGTCAAGGAGAGGCTTCTAGAGAGTCAGTAACTCAGGAATTGAGATCCGAAGGCTGCTTAGGAGTGAGCCCCTTGAAATGAAGAGGGAAGTAGAAGCTAAACAGAGGAAAGTTTCCAAGGCGAGGAAGCCTGTGGCCCATGGGAGCAGCTGAGACAAGTTCTGTTACTAAGGGACACTAAATCTAGGAGGTGAGTGACAATGCTGGACAGTGATTGGGACTGGGTCCTGCAGGGCCTTGTCTGCCTTATTAAGAAGTTAAGCAGGGGGCCAGGCACGGGGCCATGCCTGTAATCCCAGCACTCTGGGAGGCTGAGGCAGGTGAATCACCTGAGGTCAGGAGTTCAAGACCAGCCTGGCCAACATGGTGAAACCCGGTCTCTACTACAAATACAAAAATTAGCCAGGTGTGGTGGTGGGCACCTATAATCCCAGCTACTCAGGACACTGAGGTGGGAGAATCGTTTGAACCTGGGAGGCAGAGGTTGCAGTGAGCTGAGATAGTGTCACTGCACTCCAGACTGGGCAACAGAGGCTATGGCTCAAAAAAAAAAAAAAGTTAACATGGGGCACTGGGAACCCACTGAAAGTTTTCAGGCAGAGCAGTGACATTGTCAATGTGCACTGTAAGAGAGTCTGGTTGCAGAATGAATAGAGTAGAGAAGAAGAATGCTGATACAGACACTAATTTGGAGATTGTTTTTGTAGTTCTCATGTGAGAGACAGCTTCATGACCCTAAGGTATTGGCAACTGGGAATGGAAAGAAGATGACATATTTTAGTAATATTTTAGAGGGAGAACTGATAGGATTCAAGGATAGATTAGAAGAGGGGGATGGGGCTGGGCACAGTGGTTCATGCCTGTAATCCTAGTACTTTGGGAGGCTGAGGCGGGTGGCTCACCTGAGGTCAGGAGCTTGAGACCAGCCTGGCCAACATGGTGAAACCCCATCTTTACTAAAAATACAAAAATAATTAGCCTGGCATGGTGTGTGTGCCTGTAGTCTCAGCTACTCAGGAGGCTGAGGAGAATCGGTTGCAGAGAGCTGAGATCATGAGATCATGCCACTGCACTCCAGCCTGGGTGACAGAGAGCAAGATGGCCATCTAAAAAAGAAGAAGAAGAAGGGGGTAAAATTAGAAATGACTCCTGAGATTCTGGCTTGGGTAACAGTGCATCATGGTACAACTCACTGAGATAGAGAACCAAGGAAGCAAAGATAGTTTTGGAGTGAGGATGAAGGTAAAGGCAGGATGACATGTTAAATTTAGGACATTCTGAGTTTGAACAGCTTGGTGGAATGCACTTGGCTACTGGGGTCCAACACAGACTTGGGCTGGAGCTCTGGTCATGAGTGATTAACACAGACATAGTGGTTACACTACAGAGGTATATGGGATTGCTCTAGTAAAGGGCATCTAGACAGAAGAGAAGACCAGGACAGAACCCTGGAAAATTACCACATTAAAAAGTGGAATTGATAAGTGTATTAGGTGAATGGGAAAAGAAAAAAAAAAGTGGAATTGAGCAAGATGAGTCTGCAAAGGAGAATGAGAAGCAAACAGGCAGGAGGGAAACCAAGAGAGTATAGTTATCATAGAAACTAAGAGAAGAAAAGGCCTCAAGAAGGATCAATAGTGCCGGAACTGCTGAGAGATCAAGTAAGTTAAGGACTGAGAAGTACTCAGAGAATTTGAGCAATGCAGGATTTCAGAAGACCATGGAGGGACAGCATAAGTAGAGGACAGCAGCAGGGCCTGATTAGAGCAGCTTAACAGTGAACAGGAAGAAAGTTGGAGCAGTGAGTAAGTAAACTCTTTCAATAAGTGTGGCATAGACTAGCAGAAATGGGAAGTAGACATGTAGTGGCAGCTATTTAATGGTTGTTTTCAAAAATGAGAGAAATTTAAACACCTTTCAGTGCTGATGGAAGGAGCCATTTACATTACAGGCAGAGAAGGTCAGTCTCTACAGAACCTCATCTCTCAGAAAGAAAGGAGAAGGGTTGCAAGTGCATATTTTGAGTGGTAGTCTTAAACCAGGGGAGGGATACTTCCCCAACTTTAATGGGAAAGAAAGATGGTTGTCAATACAGGGAAGTTTCTGCTTTGGTGGCTGGAGGCTGACAAATCTGATGGCTTCTCTTTTCTCTTTGAAGGTGGAGAAGAGGTTGTCAGAAGCAACAAGAGTTTGAGGAGGAGAGATATTAGATATCATAGTTCTATGATAATTATATGCATCTAGAGACAAAAAGATCACCAGATAATATAGGGACTCTGAATTTTACATATCACCATTCTGGTTTTCTTTGTTTTTTTTTTCCTAGAACTCAGCAACCAGGTGTACAAAGAAGCAGTTAGCTCTATGGTACCCCAAATCCAATTGAACTGGAATATATGATATTTCCCACTCTTAAAATTTCATTCTGGCCAGGTACAGTGGCTCACACCTGTAATCCCAGCACTTTGGGAGGCCGAGGCGGGCGAACCATGAGGTCAGGAGTTCGAGACCAGCCTGGCCAACATGGTGAAACCCATCTCTACTAAAAATACAAAAATTAGCCGGGCATGGTGGCGCATGCCTGTAGTCCCAGATCCTTGGGAGGCTGAGGCAGGAGAATCGCGTGAACCCAGGAGGCGGAGATTGCAGTGAGCCAAGATGGCACCACTGCACTCCAGCCTGGGTGACAGAGTAAGACTCTGTCTCAAAAAGAAAAAAAAATTATTCTAATCTTACTTCTTTTTTTTTTTCTGTTTGTTTGTTTCTGAGACAGAGCCTCACTCTGTCACCCAGGCTGGAGTGCAGTGGCACGATCTCAGCTCACTGCAACCTCTGCCTCCTGGGTTCAAGCGATTCCCCTGCCTCAGCCTCCCAAGTAGCTGGAACTACAGGTGCCTGCCACCATGCCCAGCTAACTTTTTGTATTTTAGTAGAGACGGGGTTTCACCATGTTGGCCAGGATGGTCTCGATCTCCTGACCTCGTGATCCTCTCCACTCGGCCTCCCAAAGTGCTGTGATTACAGTTGTGAGCCACCACGCCTGGCAATTTTACTTCTTTCAAAAGAAAGAAAACAGTTTCTGGTGCTATCAGAAATATTCCCATGCTCTTCAACATCTGTTGTGCTTTTGAGAAGCTATTCTGTATTCAAGGAGCTGTATCCTCACCCTGTGACCACCCCTTAAACTCTCTTTTAAACCCTCTCAGCCTCTTTCTTGTTTGCCCCTCTCTGTGACATTTATGTCCAGCCTGCCATTATTAATGTACCTGTTACCTCTCACATGTTCAAGGGAAAGAATCTAATGTTTAGAGCACCTACTATGTATCAGACACTTTCAGTTGTTTTTACTTCAGTGATACAATTTACATCCCCACAATATAGCAGGGAGATATTATCCCTACTCTTACAGACAAAGAAACTAAAGCTAGGAGAACCTAAGGTCATGTGGCTACTAAATGACCAAGCAAGGATTAGATCTCAGTCTGTCTGACTCCAAAACCCATTACTCTGCTGCAAGCTCCCAAGGAGCAAGCAATCTTCTGATTCATCATTATACACCTCATGGGAACTCAAACAGCACTTTGCACATAGAAAATGCTTGATAAATATTATTGATTTGAACTATGACTTGACCCCTTGAATATCTTCAGTGTTCTGGCAATTTAGTATGTGCCCAACTTTCTCTAAGAAGCTATACTCTTCAGCTTGGTTTTAAAAAAAAATGCTCTTTAGGTTCAGCAAGGGCATCATATGTGCTAACTTTACAATGTAGACGGGAAGATGGCAAAATGAAAGCACTTACTCTCTTCCTCTAAATGACTTTTTTAAATTTAATAATCCCATCAGGGAAGTTAACAGCTTGTAGTAATATGGCAACAATGAAACCACCAAACAGAATCTCCCATGCAATCATTGGAATAAATGAGCAGAAGCATGACCAAATTCTAACTGACGCTGTCCTCTTTTCACTTTTCAGGAGTATAACATGTATGGCTGGTGGGTGGGAGAACTGAACAGCCTCATTGGGATTGTTCCAAAGGAGTATCTCACCACCGCATTTGAAGTGGAAGAAAGATGAATCCCAGGTATCAGAACCATTGTCAGTGAACTGCCTGTTAGTTGAGTGGAACTTGTGGGCCACTACTTTGTTTCTCTGAAAGATGAGATTTGCCAGTAAAGTAGCTTTTCTTCATTTCCCAAACTAATGCTAATGATTCACAACTGATGGAAAGAAAATAAGTCTGGAATTGTTTTTTCTTAAATTTGGGGACAGTGTCACTTAAGATAAGGTTCAACTAATAGCAATATAAAATCCAAACTAAAAGTGACAATACAGAAGGCTGAGTGATGTAATCCCTGCACTTTGGGAGGCTGAGGTGGGCGGATCACTTGAGGTCACCAGCCTGGCCAACACGATGAAATCCCCTCTCTACTAAAAATACAAAAGTGAGCTGGGCATGGTGGTGGGCGTCTGTAATCCCAGCTATTCAGGAGGCTGAGGCAGGAGAATCACTTGAACCGAGGAGGCGGAGGTTGCAGTGAGCTGAGATTGTGCCACTGCATTCCATCTAAAAAAAAAAAAGTTAACACAGAAATGTATTTTTCTGCCAGGCGCGGTGGCTCACGCCTGTAATCCAAGCACTTTGGAGGCCAAGGCGGGCGGATCACCTGAGGTCAGGAGATCAAGACCAGCCTGACCAACATGGTGAAACCCTGTCTTAAAAAGAAGAAAAAAAAGAAATGTATTTTTCTCTTCTGTAAAAATATAGGGAAAGTGGTCCAAGGTATCCAGTCCTAGGTACCTTTTCTTTTTGTTCTTCTCTATGTGTCCAACATTCCCAAGGTTACCTCATGGCCAAGACAGATGCTCCAGCTCCAGCCATCTTGTCTGCCTCCTCCACAATACAGCAGGAAAGATAAAAGGAGAAGGTCAGGCCGGGCACAGGGGCTCACACCTGGAATCCCAGCACTTTGGGAGGCTAAGGCAGGAGGATCACTTGAGGTCAGGAGTTCAAGACCAGCCTGGCCAACATGGTGAAATCCTGTCTCTATTAAAAATACAAAAAATTAGCCAGGCATGGTGGCACGCCCCTGTAATCCCAGCTACTCAGGAGGCTGAGGTAGGAGGATCACTTGAACCTGGGAGGCAGAGGTTGCAGTGAGCCAAGATCATGCCACTGCACTCCAGCCTGGGCAACAAACAGAGTGAGACTCTGTCTCAAAAAAAAAAAGGAGGTCAGGCCCAGTGGCTCACACCTGTAATCCCATTACTTTGGGAGGCCAAGGCAGGCGGATCACAAGGTCAGGAGTTTGAGACCAGCCTGGCCAACATAGTGCAACCCCGTCTCTACTAAAAATACAAAAATTAGCTGGGTAAGGTGGCACATACCTGTAGTCCCAGCTACTGGGAGGCTAAGGCAGGAGAATCACTTGAACCTGGGAAGCAGAGGTTGCAGTGAGCTGAGACCACGCCATTGCACTCCAGCCGGGGTGACAGAGTAAGACTCCATCTCGAAAAAAAAGAAAAGCATACCCTCTCCCTTAAGGGCACTTCACAGATGTTGCACACAAACGTCCTCTCACATTCCATTGGCCAGAAGTTGGAATGCATGTATACAACAAGCTGTAAAGAAAGTGTATAGCCCCATGTCCAGCTTAGAATTGAGAGATTCATGATTAAATACAAATGGAAGAATGGATATTGGGAGAAACCTAGGAATTTTGCCACAGGGTTGGATCTGGGTTTATCCCCAGCTCTCAAGTCCAGGGCACCATTTCCCCAAAATGCCCACATATTGCAATATGACTGACCCAAGATTAAAACTCCAATATAAGGATTCCTATGGAAATTAATCAAATCAAATTAAGTAATAAAGAATATCGTTTGCAGGGCCAGGTGCAGTGCCTCACACCTGTAATCCCCTTTGGGAGGCCAAGGCAGAAGGATCACTTGAGATCAGGAGTTTTTTTTTGAGATGGAGTTCTGCTCTTGTTACCCAGGCTGGAGTGCAATGGCGCGGAGATCAGGAGTTTGAGACCAGCCTGGGCAACATAGTGAAAACCCATATCTACAAAAAAAAATTTTTTTTGATAATTTTTTTGAGACAGAGTCTTGCTCTGTTACCCAGGCTGGAGTGCAGTGGGGGTATCTCAGCTCACTGCAACCTCCGCCTCCTGGTTTCTTGCAATTCTCCTGCCTCAGCCTCCTGAGTAGCTGGGACTACAGGCACACGCCACGCCCAGCTAATTTTTTGTGTTTTAGTAGAGACAGAGTTTTACTGTCTCTCCTGAGCTCAAGCAGTCAGCTCACCTCGGCCTCTCAAAGTGCTGGGATTACAGGATTTTTGTATTTTTACTAGAGATGGTGTTTTATCATGTTGGTCAGACTGGTCTGAACTCCTGACTTCAGGTGATCTGCCCACTTCAGTCTCCCAGAGTGCTGGGATTACACGAGCCGCCACATCTGCCCCACCAAAAAATGTTTTTTAAATTAGCCAAGTGTGGTGGTGCTCGTCTGTAGGCCCAGCTACTTGGGAGGCTAAGGTGGAAGTACTGCTTGAGCCCAGGAGGTTGAGGCTGCAGTGAGCCATGACTGCGCCACTGCACTCCAGCCTGGGTCAACAAGACCCTGTCTCCAAAAAAGAAAAATAGGTTTGTGTTTTATTAGCAAGAACCACATTGTGTTTCAAAATAGTGGAAGTAGGTGCTTGGTTGGGTAGAGTAATAGTGGGAGCTGCTTTGGTGCAGAGTGGGTTTTGGTTAAAATTAAGATGCTGATGGAGGGCCCCTAAGACCAGCATGTTGTCGCTAGCACCATCTTCTACCCTGAAATGGGAGTAGTCTTCATTGCTCAGGGGAAAGAATGGCATCAATGTGATAGTGATACAAACAGTCCGTCCTTGGAGTCCAGACCAGAGCCCACTCTAGTGTGCAGCAGCAGCTGGGTGAATTCATTTAGGAAGATACATAAGGATAGATCTTATTCTCCAATGCCCTTGTACACCCATACAACACCTGCTCGGGCCTGTCACTCAAGGTTTGACTTTATGACTTTCCTGATGAAGACTCTGTTCCCTGGCCATAAGTGTAGATGGTTGGAATTTTTCTGTCAAATCTAAACAAATTCACCCAACCAGGCGTGGTGGCTCACGCCTATAATCCCAGCACTTTCAGAGGCCAAGGCAGGCAGATCACTTGAGGCCAGGAGTTCAACACCAGCCTGATCAACATGATGAAACCCCATCTCTACTAAAAATACAAAAATTAGCCAGACGTATTGGGGGGCACCTGTAATCCCAGCTACTTGGGAAGCCGAGGCAGGAGAATTGCTTGAACCCGGGAGGCGGAGGTTTCAGTGAGCCGAGATCGCACCATTGCACTCTAGCCTGGGCAACAGAGAGACTCCATCTCAAAAATAAATAAATAAATAGGCTGGGCGTGGTGGCTCATGCCTGTAATCCCAACACTTTGGGAGACTGAGGCAGGTGGATCACAAGGTCAGAGACCATCCTAGCTAACATGGTGAAACCCCATCTCTACTAAAAATGCAAAAAATTAGCCAGGCATGGTGGCACGCGCCTGTAGTCCCAGCTACTCAGGAGACTGAAGCAGGAGAATCGCTTGAACCTGGGAGGCTGAGGTTGCAGTGAGCCAAGATCACACCACTGCACTCCAGCCTGGGTGACAGAACGAGACTCAGTCTCAAAAAAATAAATAAATAAAACAAAATAAATAAAAATAACAAACAAATTTACCCTTTTTCACTTGGTCATTTATTTATTTATCTCTTTATTGTCCTTGGCCCAACCACTCTACTTCTTTTTTTTTTTTAAAGACAGGGTTTCACCGTGTTGGCCAGGATGGTCTCGAACTTCTGATCTCGTGATCCGCCCGCCTCGGCCTCCCAAAGTGCTGGGATTACAGCCAACCTTTCTACTTCTAAGAATTTATCCTATTGACCATTTTTGGTTTGGGTAAAAAAAGAAAAAAAAGAAAGAAATTACCCTGTAGCTATACTTGCACACACAAAATGACAGGCCCATAAGGTTCATTGTAATAGCAACCACTCGGAAACGACCAAAATGTTTAATAGAGAACTAGCCAAATAACTATTGTACATTCATAGAATTGAATATTATGCAACAGTAAAAAAGGGAAACTATTATGGAACACATTCTGAGATATGTTGCTAAGTTAAAAAAAAAAAAAACAGCAAAGAATGGAAGCCACATTTGCCCCATTTGTATAAAAAAAGACTGGAGACTATATATACCTATTTGTTTATATTTGCATGGGATATTTCTGACACAAAATGATGCCATGGTTGCCTCCAAGGAGAGAGAAACAGAGACAGAGTAGAGGGGAAAATGTTATACTCTGTGCCCTTTAATACTTCTATATTTTGAATCAGAAAAGCAAATTTATATATTTTTCCTCCTTTAGGAAATATATTCTTCCCTCTATCCTGCCTTTATGAGGAAATTGATACTCGAAAGTTCCCACCCCCTACTTCTGCCACCCCACCAACGCCTTGGATTTCTCTCTTTACTGAAGAGACCCAAGTTCCTGACACCTCATAGTGACTGTAAGCTACCAGTAAGACAAGTGGGAAGAGGCCCTTTCATCAAACCTGTTACTAAACCAGCCTACTCATAGCTCATCCCCTTCTCTAAATGTATCCACACATCCACATTTGCCTTTTCCACAAGCTTTTCACAAAGAAGGTGAGAGAGAAGGAAACCTTGGGAGGAGGACATTGCTGGTTGTTCTGGCTGGTTTGAAAAGCACAAATAAACTTGAGATTTGGTTCCTTGACATGTGTGATTATGTTGAGTTCCTTTTTGTAATGGTATCAATATGTCAGCTCTGGGCATTTTCACCACCTTCCAACAAAGTGGGGACAGCCCAAGAGAAAAGCCCAAAGAAAGGAGGAGACTTGTAATTGTCTTTCAGAGCGCTCTTCTCTGGAACCCAGGTCTGCTGTTTTCTTTCTTTGTCCTTTTCTTTTCTGATTTTATTTTATTTATTTTATTTTATTTTATTATTTTTTTATATTTTTTATTTTATTTTATTTTATTTTATTTTATTTATTTTGAGACAAGAGTCTTACTCTTGCTCTGTTGCCCAGGCTGGAGTGCAGTGGCGTGTTCTTGCTCACTGCAACCTCCACCTCCTGAGTTCAATCAATTCGCCTGCCTCAGCCTCCCGAGTAGCTAGGATTACAGGTGCCCACCACTACACGTGGCTTATTTTTGTTTTTTTGTTCGTTTGCTTGTTTGTTTGTTTTTGAGACGGAGTCTTGCTCTGTTCCAGGCTAGGGTGCAGTGGCATGATCTCGGCTTGCTGCAACTGCCCCCTCCCTGATTCAAGCAATTCTCCTGCCTCAGCCTCCCAGGTAGCTGGGATTACAGGTGCACACCACCATAGCTGGCTAATTTTTGTACTTTTAGTAGAGATGGGGTTTCACCATGTTAGTCAGGCTGGTCTTGAACTCCTGACCTCAAGTGATCCACCCGCCTCGGCCCCCTAAAGTGCTGAGATTATAGGGTGGCTGGACCACCATGCCTGGCCGATTTTTGTATTTTCATAGAGACAGGGTTTCACCATGTTGGCCCAGCTGGTCTCAAACTCCTGAGCTCAAGTGATCCACCCGCCTCAGCCTCCAAAAGTGTTGGGATTACAGGCATGAGCCACCTGTCACTCCTAGCCAGCTACATGTTTTTTTTTTTTTTTTTTTTGCTATGTGCTGTAGCTCTGAAATGAGGCAGAACCAGAAGCAAGGCCTTGGAGTCAGCACATTGAAGAGTTCCTCTTCAGGCCTTGGGTTACTTAACCCATGTGTCTTGCACTACAACACCTCCCAGGTAGGGGCTGAGGAAGTGCTCTGAAGAGGACTTAAGTATGGATACAGGGCTCCCTTTTTCTCTTTCCTGTTGCCTGTACCTAGCATTCAGGTTACCTGCACATTAAGAGGCGGCAAAACATAGTTATTAAGAGCATAACATCTACAACCAGACAGCCTGGGAACAAATCTCAGTTCCTTGTCTACTGTGCTCTCTAGAACAAGTTGTTTGACTTTTTATGCTTCAGTTTCCTAACCTTAGAAGGGATATACTCTATTCACTGTGTATAAGTGATTAGGAAGATTAAATGATTTAACATGTGTAATGGTACTTGGAACAATGCCCAGCACATAATAACTGCTCAATAAGGGTAGCTGATATTATTGCCTGACTCTACAGGAGAAATGTTGAAAGACAGGCAACTGAGCAGCTATAGAAATGCCTATTCAGGCCCAGGCATGGTGGCTCACACCTGTAATCCCAGCACTTTGGGAGGCCGAGGGGGGCAGATCACGAGGTCAGGAGTTTGAGACCAGCCTGACCAACGTGGTGAAACCCTGTCTCTACTCAAAGCACAAAAATTAGCCAGGCATGGTAACACACACCTGTAATTGCAGCTACTCGAGGGGCTGAGACAGGAGAATTGCTTGAACCTGGGAGGCAGAGGTTGTAGTGAGCTGAGATCACGCCACTGCACTCCAGCCTGGGCGACACAGTGAGACTGTCTCAAGAAAAAGAAAAAGAAATGACTGTTCAGAGAAGCTCTGGATTGGTGGTAGCCTTCCTCTCCTCTGTAATGACCATTTTGCAGCACTGGAGTAAGACATCCATCTTATATCACAAGAGAAAAACCAGGGAGCAAACAGAGATGTCAGTGGGCTCGAACTTTCTCAAAAAAAAAAAAAAAAAAAAAAAAATCTCATACCAACTATGCATTTCCAGATTATCTGACCCAGGAGTAAAAAGAAGGAAACTGTTTTGTGTATTACGAATAATTACATGGATGAAAAGAGGAAATTTTAGGTTTAGGAGGAAAAAAATCCAAGTGAGATAAGGGCAGTATAGAAGTGTCCATACATAACGTCCCCTCCGCTTCACACAGGGTGCTAAAGGAGAAGGAACCACTAGGTGGCAGCATATGAGCAGGTGAACCAAAGAGAACCAAATGCCTCTGGTTTTAGGAGCCTTTGCACCAATCCCATCCCACAGGTAAGGACAATGGCCATTATTCTAAACTGTTTTAACAGAGGGAGCAAACACAAACTCTTCTATATCCCTCCTCTGCCACCCACCTCTCTCCCACCTCCCCATCCTTCCCTGAAGACCCAGGGACCCAAATCGGAAAGGCTGGGTGGCTAAGAGGCCAGAATATCATCGTGCCACGGCTCTGTGGCTGAAAGACAACAGAAAAGGGGATACCAGAAAATAAAGAGCTGGAATGTAGGGCAGGATAAGAAGCTGAAAAAAAAGGTCTGCAGGGCGCGGTGGCTGACGCCTGTAATCCCAGCACTTTGGGAGGTCGAGGCAGGCGGATCACAAGGTCAGAAGTTTGTGACCAGCCTGGCCAACATGGTGAAACCCCATCTCTATTAAAAATACCCCAAAAATTAGCCAGGCGTGGTGGTGTGCGCCTGTAATCCCAGCTACGCAGGAGGCTGAGGCAGGAGAATCGCTTGAACCCGGGAGGCAGAGGTTTGCTGTGAGCCGAGATCGTGCCACTGCACAGAGTCTGGGCAACAGAGTGAGATTCTGTCTCAAAAAAAGAAGACCGGGCACGGTGGCTCACGCCTGTAATCCCAGCACTTTGGGAAGCCGAGGCGGGCGGATCACGAGGTCAAGAGATCGAGACCATCCAGGCCAACATGGTGAAACCCCGTCTCTACTAAAAAATACAAAAAAATAGCTGGGCGTGGTGGCGCGCACCTGTAGTTCCAGCTACTCAGGAGGCTGAGGCAGGAAAATTGCTTGAACCCCGGAGGCGGAGGTTGCAGTGAGCCAAGATAGTGCCACTGCACCCCAGCCTGGCCACAGAGTGAGACTCTGTCTCAAAAAAAAAGGAAAAAGAAAAGAAAAAGGTCAAGGTAACTTCACTCCCTGGTCTCTAAATCGTATGGCCATTGGCTTTCAGCATTAAAAAAAAAAAAAAAAAAAAAAATGTCCCTTCTATACCTGTAAACCAGAAGAAACAGCCACTTGCCAAACTACAAAGGCTTTTGGGTACCTCCATACACCCCACAGGAAGTATCACACTCAGATCTCTGGCTCTTCTGGCTGTGAAACTTAGCAGAAAAAGAAATCAGATTGGCACTAAAGTATAAAAACAAATGGCTTGATTGGAAATCTGGTCTGTAGCTGTTGTGGCTCTGACACTGTTATATGAAAAAAAAAAAAAAAGGTGGGGGTAGGGTGGCGTGGGTAGAGCATGTTTGATGGGTTGATGAGGCAATCTACAGGCGGAGGGACATTCTCTGCTAGGGGATAGTTTTAAAAGAGACTTTTGAAGTAGCAGATTCCTACAGTGTTGGAAACTAAACCTCACCCAGCAAAACTGCTCCCCACCCAATTGCCACAGTCTTAGCTGACAGCCTCAGATGGCAACAGGCTAATCAGATTACTGCTCCTCTGTTTGACTCTACTATCCAAATCCTCACCTCACTGCCTGCCACTAACAGGATAACTGGGGCATTAGATGACTTAACTAACCACATTATTTGCAGGATGGCTTCTTAATCACCACCAATTTTTCTGGCAAGTGAAATAGGGGAGAGGTGGAGATGAAAGGCTTTTTTCCTAATCCTAAATTTAAGAAGTAAATGTGAAAAAAAAAAAAAAAAAAAGAAGAAAGAAAAAAAGAAGTAAACATGGAATCATTTACACAGAATGTCCTGACACCCAGTCACTAATCTAACCTGGGACTGGCACAGTTTGGCCCGAATTGTCCAAGCTGGTATCTAAGAATACTAAATGCTCTGAAAGCAATCTTTCAGCTACATTTCATTAAACATACGTTTTTCTAGTGTGTTTTCCCTATCATCCACATAGCAAAATAGCATAGACATTGTTTTGCAATTACCTCAATATTGTCTCCATATGATGGCCTGGTATATCTCTTAGAAATCTGTATTTAATTAAAAACCAACTATATCTTTCTCGATAGTGAATAAAAAATGGGAAAGAGGTAAGAATTTCTATTAAGTCTTATTCCCTAAACTCAGGTTGATTTTGTTTTCAACTAGAGTAGCGTCAAAGATAGGGCTGACAAGGTGCCCTCCCTCCTGTTTGGGACAAATGTTTTATCTAAACAGAATATGTAAGGAGTTAATCTTGATCTCAAGTTGCCATTAATGTTTTTAAGAACTTTAGCTTCCCTAGTTGCACCATCTTATTTATAACCAGCTAGTATTTGCAAATAATGAAACTGAGGCTCGTAAAGGTTGTGACCGCTGGTTCAAAATCACACAAAAATCTGCCGTGGAAGAAGAAATAAAATGAAAACCCCTTGAAGTTCTCCATCAGCTGCTTTGCTTATTGCCTTACTCAAGTTCTATTGCAGTTAGACACCTCCAATGAGACATCTTTAAAATCCACATTTCACTCCAGTCCCTGGCATCACAATAAAGCAGTGGTGTCCGTGCAAAGCACAAGATAAAACACGTAGCTGGGGAGTAAGACCCCTGCCTTTAAGAACCAGCCTGAGAAAGCTGGAGTTGAAGAGAAGCAAGAAGAAAAAAAAGGAATAAAAGTATGCTCTCTCTCTTTTTTTTTTTTTTTTTTTGTGGTACCGTGACTCGGATCTCTCTCTTTTTTAATCTTAAGAACAAAATTCTCAGATGTCAGGGACAGTGGTGCTTTCATCTTTGGCAAAAAAAGAAAAGAAAAGACCTCCCCTCAGGTCTCCCACCGGGAGTGGCTCGGGAAGGATAAATCTCAAGTGACATTGATTTGTTAACTCCCAGAGCACCAGCAAAATCTGCAGGGCTGAGTTTAGAAAAAGCAGACCTCTACACAGAGGATTATCTCTGCGACACAGCCCAGTGAATCCAGCTTATTTTCTAGTTTGTGGATTATCATAGTCCCTTTGCTTCTTCCCTTCCCTACTGCCCAGCTATTTCATTTCCCACTAGAACTTACCGAGATTGGGTAGGGACTTTGAAATTTATAACTTAAAAGATTCTTTTTCAAGGGATTTGAATTAGTCTCCCTTTTTCCCTATAAAAAACTAACTGTTCAGAAAAATGCTGTTTTTCTCCTCTGTGTGAATTGATGACCATTCTTCGGGATTCAATTAATGATATATTTTAAGATTTAGCCCATGCTGCACAAAAATCTTTTACAAATATAATGGCCCCCAAAAATATTACCGTGTCAGAGGAAACTGAAGTACAATTAACAGTGATCATATCATTTATTCTCCAAAGGAGGACATTTATGAGAGTGAAAGGCAAGTTAATGATGATGCCAAGACCACAGGTATAAACTGAGAAGTGTGGTCATGCTAAAAATAAGGCAAAATGAGGTGCCCAGTCACCTGGGGAGTAGACGGTAGAGAAAGATGACCTGGCTTTCCTGGTATGAGGCTTGGCAGTGTCCCTTCTAATGAAGTCCTCTCCCCTGCAGGCCTGGTTTCTAGGAAGACGCTGCCAACAGGGCTTTCTTTTCCTGATGCCCAGGCATTCTGAGGGGTGTCTTTGGCATCAAGCCGCTTGTGGAGCTGGCCGGCTATCAGCAGCTGTGTGCATTCAGTTCCCTCGTGGGGTCCCATCACAGTCCGTCATCCCTCCACCTGGCAGAGTGCCACTGAAGGAAGCATTTTTGTGGCACTGGGCAATAGTATGCCACTTCCTTGCCTCCTGTGACAGAAGTATTCCAAGAAGCTTCTAGTGCTAGTCCTCAAAGAGGGCATCTGGTTCCACTGTAGACACTCTCAGCCTGATGGTGAGCAGCTGGTCAGCTTTTATCCTCCACATCCCATCATGGAACAGGAAACAGGCTACAGACATTTCCCTTTTCCACACCATCAGACTTGCCAGCATTGCTGTGCTGTGAGTCACCAAGGTAGCATACGCACACCACCAATCCCATGGACCTGTCATGAACATATTCCACCTCTGGACAAGCACACAGCATCTGCAGATTTAAGCTCATTTATTCAACATCTCCACGATTAGGGGACCAGAACTTGGAGCCGATTACTTCATTCTGTTAGTGCAAGGCTTCTCAACTTCAGCATTATTCACATTATAGGCCAGATAATTCTATGTTGTTGGGGGCATTATAAGATGTTCAGCCGCATCCCTGGCCTCTACCCACTAAATGCCAGTGGCCTCCCCCTCCCCTATCCCTGAGCTCTGACCACCGAAAATATTTCTAGGCACTAATATCCCCTGGGGGCAAAATCTCCCCTGGTTGAGAATCGCTGTCTGAGGGCATTTGGGGTGTGCTTAGTGCAAACCACAGAGAAACCGTCCTGCCTTCTAGAAGTTTGTGCTTGAGCCGCTGGATTATAGTAACAGAGATTACAGCTGGGTTAAGCAGATACAGCATTTAAATGCCACAAATCCTCCAGGGCTTAAAAACCCTTTGCTCTACCTTTAAGATCTGCTCACCTGTGCTGCTGCAGATTTGCACTATGATGTGTTGGAATGAGTAAGGCCATACTCACCAGTTCAGAGCTGCATTACAGTGTCTCTCTCATGTCTCAAGCCCTGCGGTTACTATCCCTTGTTTCCCTTTTCTGCGACAGAAATCTAAAAGAGGGCCGGGCGCGGTGGCTCAAGCCTGTAATCCCAGCACTTTGGGAGGCCGAGGCGGGTGGATCACGAGGTCAAGAGATCGAGACCATCCTGGTCAACATGGTGAAACCCCGTCTCTACTAAAAATACAAAAAAGTAGCTGGGCATGGTGGTGCGTGCCTGTAATCCCAGCTACTGAGGAGGCTGAGGCAGGAGAATTGCCTGAACCCAGGAGGCGGAGGTTGCGGTGAGCCGAGATCGCGCCATTGCACTCTAGCCTGGGTAACAAGAGTGAAACTCCGTCTCAAAAAAAAAAAAAAAAAAGAAATCTAAAAGAGGAGTGCTGAAACTCTCAATTAGGACCAAGTGAAATGCTGTGTACTTCAGATCAAGAAACACAGGCTCCTAGAAACACCATGCAGAAGGTAGCCACAGCTGAAAGGGTTCAGCTCTGGTTCCCTCCTCAGTGCACTGGTGGGGCTGGGGCCAGGTAACATGCTTTGCGTGTGTTGACTACAGTCCCCAGGCAGAAATGGGGAGATTCAGGACAGATTGCAATCTCTTGGCTGTGATTTTCCTGATCCTTTGTGTTCATTTAGGGGAAAGTTTTCTCATACAAAATGACTCCCAGGAGCTCTGTCCAGAACCAAAAAATAAAACAAAAATGCAACCAAAACCACTGCCTTCTCAGGAGGCCAAAATAGAAGTGAGGTCCAGTGCCATTGTTGTCTCTGCCAGCATAGGCCAGACAGGAGGACCATCGCTGGCCCTGGTGCCAGCCAGAGCCCTGTTGACGCTACCTCCCATGGGCCCTGAATCAGAGGCACCTGGAAGGGTTATTAGCAGGATTGGAACTCATCCCTCTGCTGGGACTAGATCATAATTACAGTAATTTTCTAACAGAGCTCAGCAGTAGGACTGTTTAATCAGCATCTGACTCCCTTGTGCTCTCAGTCCTCATTACTCAAGGAGAGGAGTGGGATGGCTCTTAAAGAGACAGTGCCCGCCTTTCAGCATTTTGAACAGATGTGCCCTAATTGGTAGAATATATCTAAGTCTCACAGCTTATAGCAGGCAGGCTGCATTGCCTCCAACAAACCGCCTCAGGCGTTCACTGTTCTGGGCCTTCTGCTGGAAGGATTCGGGTCAGGCTGCTGGTGGGCTGGGCTTTCCACACCAACACAGCCACCAGGGAAAGGGCACACACAGGGCTAGAGCACTTATACGAGATTTGAACAGGCTGGTCCTTTCTGAACTGACGGTACCAAAGAAAAAGTGCTTCGCTGAAGGATGGGAAGGAGAGACTTGACAGCCATGCATGAAAAGAAATTTTGGCTGGTGGCTTCCCATAATCCAGAGATTCCAGAAGCATCTTGCGTTCCTGTCCTTCCAGGGGAAAAAACCTTAGAGACTTTCCAGTAGTCTCCTAATTCTCACACCCTAGCTTTATCACCTCTGTTTATTATCTGTGGCCCTTTGACTACCAAGAAAATACTCCTTTGCTTCTTTTCCTTCTCCTTTGCTTGTGAAAATAGACCAGATCTCCCCTGAACAAAAGAGAATTATTCACTTTGTTCATTGAGTCAGGAGCACTCTGTCTCCCAGGAAGTATAGTTCTTGTTAATCTTTGAGCATAAGTTGTCTGTGTTTATATCTCGAGATTTGAGGTCTGCAGTGTTTTTCCCCCCTAAGAAGTCATATCTCTAATAAAAACTGGATGCAGTGGCTCACACCTATAATCCCAGGACTTTGGGAGGCCGAGGCAGGCATATCACCTGAGGTCAGAAGTTCAAGATCAGCCTGGCCAACATGTTGAAATGTTGTCTCTACTAAAAATACAAAACTTAGCTGGGCATGGTGGCGGGCTCCTGTAATACCAGCTATTTCAGAGGCTGAGGCAGAAGAATCACTTGAACCCAAGAGGTGGAGGCTGCAGTGAGCCAAGCCAAGATTACACCACTGCACTTCAGCCTGGGCAACAGAGCAAGACTACATCTCAAAAATAAATAAAATTTAAAAAGCTGTATTCCTAATAAGAAGCCAGAACTGGCTTTCACCACCCTATTGGTAAGCCAAATGCATACTTGGTCTTTGTAGGAAGGGGGGGTCCCCAAAACAGTTTAGAAGAGCTAAGGCAGGAAGTAGATGAGAAATAAGAAATGGGACTGGGGGCAGTGACTCAGGCTTGTAATCCCAGCACTTTGGAAGGCCGAGGCAGGCGGATCACTTGAGGTCAGGAGTTTGAGACCAGCCTGGCCAACATGGTAAAACCCCATCTCTACTAAAAATACAAAAATTAGCCAGGCATGGTGGCACATGCCTGTAATCTGTTACTTAGGAGGCTGAGGCAGGAGAATCACTTAAACCTGGGAGGCAGAAGTTGTAGTGAGCCGAGATTGTGCCACTGCACTCCAGCCTGGGTGAGAATAAGACTCTATCTCAAAAAAAAACTACATCTCAAAAAAAGAAAAAAAAAAAGTATAGTGGGTAAGAACAGGAAAGGGAGCACTCATCCATAGTTCAAAGAAAGGTACTTTGAGCCAGTCTCTGTCTGAGTCTTCTACAGAACTGAGTCCCTACTGAGAGGGCAGTCCCTCCAGCTTCAGATCACTGCCCAGTGCTCCACT
The DNA here is from genome assembly GCF_009761245.1 of Sapajus apella. Lineage (NCBI taxonomy): Eukaryota > Metazoa > Chordata > Mammalia > Primates > Cebidae > Sapajus > Sapajus apella. The sequence continues at coordinate 6,322,207 of NW_022436952.1, read as the reverse complement.
AAGGAAGTGCTACGTTGCGCTGCTGTGGTTATGTTTGGTTTTAGCTACATCTCAGCTGGCTGCCCATACATAAATCCACAGATGCCACTCTAGCCTCTGATTTAATGCTCCTGCAGCTTCTGTGAGGCAGGCTGGAAACTGATCTATTCCCCTTTCTACCCCCAACCCCTCCTTACATCAAATTCTTCAGGCCTACTGTCTACCCCACCCCTAGGGTATTAAGCATATTCTGCAAGAGCTGAGGCATATAAACAAATTCACATACATGGAACTAACTTAATGCCCAATCAGATTGTTAAAAAGTCGTGATCAGGTTAAAAAGGCCAGGTGTGGTGGCTCATGCCTATAATCCTATCCCTTTGGGAGGCCAAGGTGAGTGGATCATCTGAGGTCAGGAGTTAGAGACCATCCTGGCCAACATGGTGAAACCCCGTCTCTACTAAAAATACAAAAATTACCTGGGTGTGGAGGCATGCGCCAGTAGTCCCAGCTACTCGGGAGGCTGAGGCAGGAGAATCGCTTGAACCAGGGAGGTGGAGTTTGCCGCCGAGATTGCACATCTCAAAAATTAATTAATTAATTAAAATAAAAATACAAATTAAAAAATTAGCCAGCTATGGTGGCAGGCCCCTGTAATCCCAGCTACTCAGGAGGCTGAAGCAGATGAATTGATTGATGCTGGGAGGCGGAGGTTGCAGTGAGCTGAGATTGCTCCCTGGTCAGCAAAGGGCGACCCTGCCTCAATTAAGGCACACACATAAACACTCACTGAGCTCTGTTTCCTCAATGAAAAAAGGCACATATACCTGCCCTACCTTCCTCACTAGGCACTGAGAAGGGCCAATATAATTATGCTTATATAACTTAGCATTTTAATATAAGAAAACCCACCCCCACACACAAATACATTTCCTCCCACCAAACAAAACAGCCCCCATAAGCTTGGAATCAGTCTTCCTGGGTAATGGATGACTAGATGTGGGCCACGGAGGTATCTGACAGAAAAAAGGTGACTAAATCAGAACAGAACTTGACTCAAAACTGAATTCTAAACAAAATATTTTTATTTTACAAACAGCTCAATGAGCCACTCCCCCCCATCTAATCCCCCATCTTTCATAGAGGTCATCCAGCCACGCAGGGACAGAGCAAAACAGAAGAGGGCCCTATGGCACTATCTGGATGGAGGGGAAAACTCATATGCACAATTTTTCTGATGACCCCAGGCCTGTATTATTAGAAAAGTGCATTCTTTCTTAGGACTTCTCCTTCCAAGGCCTATACTTAACTCAGAAAGAGACTGAAAGGAAATGGTGCCTGGCCTTAGATTAACTGAGGTGCTGTTGTAGGCACGCTGCCAATGGATCATTAAAAAACTGGGAGTCAGAAAAATCACATCCATGTCTTTGAATGGCTCCTGCTGTCCCAGCAGCCGAGCCTGCTGGCAGAACTAGCTGCTGAGCACCAACTCCAGAAAGAAAAGGTGCGAACAGAAGAAGGCCAACCCAACTTGCTGTTTTTTGGCTGAGTAGGGAATTGACAGACCACCTCCGGCTCCTGTCTGGAAGTTTCGAGATCAGAGAGCTTCAGGCACAGCTGGGTTCACAGCTGCACCATTTGGAGCATTGGACTCATTAATATTCATGAGCCATCCCCACCAATCGGCAGAGTGGATGCCATTAGGTTAGCATCTGTCGGCTTTTTGTGAGGGTTGCGCGTGGAGTTTTTTTCCCCTTTTAAATGAACTTCTTCTGACATTTTGGATTTGCCTCTGTAGGTTTTCTATCCTCGCCTTGCTCTGCTACATCATATAAAGGAGAGACCCAGGGGAGGCGGGCAGGAAAGAGGGATGAATACCAGCCAGGGCTTTGCATCTGCCTGTTGACAAACTTTATTTCTCTTTCAGCACCTGGCACCTCAGACAGGCTGCAAGGATGGAAGCAGCATCAGGTAAATTATACCTAACAAGGTTCATGCCCAGAACTGTGAGAAGAGTTGGATCCCAGCTCTTTGGAAGGCAATCCTTCCTCCAGTGGTGAACTTGAGCTGCACACACAATGCAGGAGAGCTGCAGAGCACAGTTCTGAACCATTATTTCCACGCTGATAAATTCATGATTTATGAAAGGAACTACTGCCAGCCCTCACTCCCTCCTTCTCTGCTACAGCTTGTTAGACACAAATTGCAACAACAATCTTAAATACTTGCATTTTATTTCAGGCCAAAGTCCCTCAACTCTGAACTAAATGCCATGACAGTCCCACAGCATAGGCTGGTAGTAAAAGAGCCCACAGACAGGGTAGGATGGCCAGAGGAGGGAGGAGTGGGCGAGAGGGAGGGGAAGAATCACACAAACAAACCTAAGAGTAGAGCAATGCAGAATGCCCATGGCACTCTGCTCCTACCAGCTCTGGCTCTCGGTGGAGATGAAGAATGGCAGCAGGACAGAATGCCTCATTGTCTGAAGGAGAGCGTGTTCTTCCTCATCCCCAGAGCCCTCTCTTCCAGGCAGAAACAAAGCCCTTGCGCCCCACTGAATGAACATATGGCCTCCCTGCAGCACAGCAGAGGGACGCTAGCGGCTGAAGCCCTGGAGGCAGGGAACTGTTACCAAAGAAGAAAAGGACTCAGAAAAGAAAGGAGCCCACTCTAACCCTGCAGAAAAGATAGCCATCTCTCCCCTTTATAACCAGGCCCCTGAGCTGTTGCTGTTCCCTCTGGCTGTGGCCAGCCACTTCTCTCTCATGCATGACCATGAGCTGTTGTGCAGGTCTCAGGCTCCACTCAGCCAGATTAAGGTCTCGGGACATAAAACCCCTGCAGCAGGAGTCACAGCACCAGTTCCATTCAGTGGTACCGGTGGAAGAAAAAGCAAGGTGGAAAGTAAATATTCATCCCCCCCATCCATGCAAGGAGGTAGGCAAGAGGCCAGCCTTCCAGAAACAAAGTGCTCTAGGGCTACAGCAAAAACTGAAGCCAGTCAAGATGGGGACACAACGTAATCACTCCTGTTGGGACAATGTTCAATATGGCAGCTTAGAATCTGCCACATACAGCTCCCCAAAACCAGCCACTTGAGGAAGTACTCCCGGTCCTACATACAAATGACCTGTAGAAACTCACCTCCCAGGAGAGTAAATATGGGTTCTGTTCAAAATAAACAGCCCCTGGGCCTTATGCTTAACTTACAAACATCTGCACAGTATTTATTCCCATGGAAGAGGCATAAGGGGCTGTTATGACTGACCTGTCACTCAGCCCAAGCAGAGGAGACTAGAAGACACTAAGCAACCCAGCCTCCCACAATACCTGCCCTGTGCCCAATCCCACCTGAGTAAGTCTCCTGGCCCGCATCTTCTCTGACCATCTCAGAGCAGAACCCAGAGCTCACTTTTCCAAAACTGTTTCTAACTGACCAGGATCCAAAGGCACAGCATAGTCTCCTCCCAGGGCCCTCCTCACAGACTGAGGAGTGGAGGTTCCCTCATTGGGTCTTCCAAAATCACAGCATAATGGCGAGGAGAGGGGTGGGAGAGTGGGACTTTCCAATGAAGGAACCTCAGAGTCAACAACTGGAGCCCACACTTCTAAATGGTCTTTTTCTTCACTGGCAGGCGGTGAGGGAGAGTTCCTCCTACCAGATCTTGGAAGAAAGCAGCAACTGGAAAAGAGTGGAAAACGGAAAAGAAGGGTATGAACAGCTTGGGTAACATAGGGAGACCCTGTCTCTACAAAAAATAAAAATAAATTAGCCAGGCATGGTGGCATATGCCTGTAATCCCAGCGACTCCAGAGGCTGAGGCGGGAGGACTGAGCCTGGGAGGTCAAGGCTGCAGTGAGTTATGACTATACCACTGCACTTCAGTCTGTGCAACAGAGTGAGACTCTGTCTCAGAAAAAAAAAAAGAGTATGAACATATAAACAAAAATGAATGGGAAGGAGGTCTCTCTGAGCCTATTCTGGCTCAGAAGGCTGCCCAATTAAAAAAAAAAATGGCTGGGTACGGTGAATTGTTTGAGCCTGGGAGGTGGAGACCAGCCTGGGCAACATGGTGAAACCCTGTCTCAATTAAAAAAAAAAAAGTGGCCGGGCACAGTGGTTCACACCTGTAATCCCAGCACTTTGGGAGGCTGAGGCAGGTAGATCACCTGAGGTCAGGAGTTCAAGACCAGCCTGGCCAACATGGCGAAACCCCATTTCTACTAAAAATACAAAAACAGCCAGGCATGATGGCAGGCGACTGTAATCCCAGCTACTTGGGAGGCTGAGGCAGGAGAATTGCTTGAACCTGGAAGGCGGAGGTTGCAGTGAGCCGAGATCACACCACTGCATTCCAGCCTGGGTGATAGGGTGAGACTCTGTCTCAAAAAAAAAAAAAAAAAATTAAAATTAAAAAAATGAACAGATAAATGCAAATGAATGGATAAACAAAATAAGCTTATACAGCCATACAAATGGACTGTTATTTAGCCATAAAAATGGGAAAAAAGAAAAAAAGTAATGAAGTAATGATGCATACTACAATATGAATGAACCTTGAAAACATTATACTACATAAAAGAAGCCAGTCACAAAAGACCACATATCATATGACTCCATTTGTGTAAATGTCCAAAACAGACAAATCCATAGACAGAAAAAGTATACTAGTTGTTGCCAGGAGCTGGGGGGAAGGGAAGGACAGGGGAGTCACTGCTCATGGGTACAAGGTTTCTTTCAGGATGGTGAAAATGAAAATGTTCTAAAATTGACTGTGGTGGCTGACAGTTATACAACCCAGTGACTACAATAAAAACTACTGAACTGTATATTAAAAAGGTAAAGTTTAAAAAAAATTTTTTTGAGACAAAATTTCACTCTTGTCTCCCATGCTGGAGTGCAGTGGCGCTCGGCTCACTGCAACCTCTGCCTCCCAGGTTCAAGCGATTCTCCTGCCTAAGCCTCCAGAGTAGCTGGGGCTACAGGCACGAGCCACCACACCCAATTAATTTTTCAATTTTTAGTAGAGATGTGGTTTCACCATGTTGGTCAAGATGTTCTTGATCTCCTGACTTTATGATCCACCAGCCTTGGCCTCCCAAAGTGCTGGGATTACAGGTGTGAGCTACCGCACCCCACCTAAAAAGGTAAACTTTATGGCAGGTAAATTGTATGTCAATAAAGCTATTAGGCCAGTGGTGGTGGCTCACACCACCTAGCACTTTGGGAGGCGGAGGTGGGCAGATCACCAGAGGTCAGGGGTTCAAGACCAGCCTGGCCAACATGCTGAAACCCTGTCTCTACTAAAAATACAAAAATTAGCCAGGCGTGGTGGCACATGTCTGTAATCCCAGCTACTTAGGAGGTTGAGGCAGGAGAATCACTTGAACCTGGGAGGCAGAGGTTGCAGTGAGCTGAGATGGTGCCATTGCACTTCAGCCTGGGAGAAAGAGTGAGCCTCCATTTCCAAGGAATAAAAAACTGAATAAATGAGAAAGCTTTCCCTTCTTTCTTCCCAGGTTTCAGAAGGAGCCCCTGCTACCCAGTGGTGGATTAACATAGACCCACTGGATAGATAGCCATGCACCCAAAGAACAAGATCTCTGCGAAAGGCTATCCATGCCATAACATTACTTTCCCTAACAAATGGACACCTCTCTGGTCCAGGTTCTAGCAAACCTAGCCCCTGCTATCTCAAAGAGTACTCCATTTACCTCTTAGGCTGGTCTCCTTTAGCCAGGTGAGAAGAGCTCTGCCTTTCTTCCTGGGCCCAGCCACAGTTTGACATAGCATATCGAAGAATGGCATCAGACACAGTCATGGTGCTTCGGCCCTGGACACAGGCTTCTATCTCAGGCACCGAAAGCTGGCTTTGCAGGAAGAGGTGCAACTGACTGTCTGACAAGAGAACCACACTCTGCAGGACCCTGGGGAAAACACAGGTAGCACGACACAGAGCATCACCCTGAGGAACTGCTCTCCATTCTCCGTCCTCTGAAGGGCTTCTGGCTACCTGAGCAGGGAGTTCCATCCTGCCTGGTGCCTTCCTCCACCCACCCTTGCCTCCACACTCAGGGGCCAGTGCCAGCCTGTTAAGTCCACTCACTTTTCAAGGAAGTGCTGTAGACCTTGTCGTCGCTTCTCAATAAACTCATCTGAGGTGCCAAAGAAGGTTGACTTCCCAGGAAGTTCAGGTACAGGCCTGTGGAGCCACATGATATAACACCCATGATAAGTGTAACATCTAAGATAGTCATTCTAGCCTCAGATCAAGGAAACACCCTGAAAAGAGGCCTAGTCAATACAATTAGCTTTTAATAAAGGGTTGTGTTAACATTGACTGACTGAATGCCAAATGTCAAGCCAGACTATGCTAAATGTTTTATAAACATTATTTCATTTAGTCATCCCAAAGCCCCATGAGAAAGATATTAGTAAACTCACTTTAGATCAGAGAAGTTAAGTAAATTTTCCACTGTTATACAGCTAGTACGCAGCAAAGCTCATATCGGAACCAGGTCTATGACTATAAAGCCCATGCTGATACATTATTTTGTCTGTTTCTTTGATTTTAGAGACAAAGTATTGCTTTCTAAGCTGCTCTCTCCAGGTCACCCAGGCTGCAGTGCAGTGGCATAATCGTGAGCTAGTTTACTGCAGCCTCAAGTTCCTGGGCTCAAGTAATCCTCCTGCATCAGCCTCCTGAATAGCTATGACTACAGGCACGTGCCACTGTGCCCACCTAATTTATTTACTTATTTATTTACTTATGTATCTGTGGAGATGAGAGTATTGCTTTGTTGCCCAGGCTGGTCTTAATCCCCTGGCCTCAGTGAACTTCCTTTCTTAACCTCCCAAAGCACTGGATTTACATGTGTGAGCCACCAAGCCCAGCCACACTATGTTGTTCATAAAACCCACTCCTGGCTGGGTGGCTTGGTTCATGCCTGTAATCCTAGCACTTCTGGAAGGAGTTCAACACCAGCCTGAGCAACATGGCGAAATCATCTCTACTTTAAAAAAAAAAAAAAAAGAAAAAAAAACAGGCTTGTCATGGTGGCTCATGCCTGTAATCCCAGCACTTTGGGAGGCTGAGGTGGGTGGATCACCTGAGGTCAAAAGTTCAAGACCAGCCTGGCCAAAATGGTGAAACCCCATCTCTACCAAAAACACAAAAATTAGGTCAAGTACAGTGGCTCACACCTGTAATCCCAGCACTTTGGGAGGCTAAGGCAGGCAGATCACCAAGGTCGGGAGTTCCAGACTAGCCTGACCAACATATAGAAACCCCTTCTCTACTAAAAATACAAAATTAGCTGGGCGCGGTGGCTCACGCCTGTAATCCCAGCACTTTGGGAGGCCGAGGCGGGTGGATCACGAGGTCAAGAGATCGAGACCATCCTAGTCAACATGGTGAAACCCCATCTCTACTAAAAATACAAAAAATTAGCTGGGCATGGTGGCGCGTGCCTGTAATCCCAGCTACTCAGGAGGCTGAGGCAGGAGAATTGCCTGAACCCAAGAGGCAGAGGTTGCGGTCAGCTGAGATCGCAGTCAGCTGAGATCACGCCATTGCGCTCCAGCCTGGGTAACAAGAGCGAAACTCCATCTCAAAAAAAAAAAAAGAAAAAATTAGCTGGGCGTGTTGGTACATGCCTGTAATCCCAGCTACTTGGGAGGCAGGAGAATCGCTTGAATCCAGGAGGCAGAGATGATGGTGAGCCGAGATTGGGCCATTGCACTCCAGCCGGGGCAACAAGAGTGAAACTCCATCTCAAAAAAAAAAAAAAAA
>NW_022436952.1:6274482-6314035 GCF_009761245.1 Sapajus apella | reverse complement strand
AAAAAAAAAAAAAAAAAAAAAAAAAAAGAAACAACATATTTCTCAATTTCCTCAGTGCCTAGTATGCTGCAAGTTCTCTTCACTGTCAATTCCAGTTCCTACATAAGCACTCAAAAAGCCAGTCACAGACCCGAGAAGGAAGCAAGAGCAAACTCACACCAAACCAGCATTTCTCTGTAGCTGCTTTCTCAGCCACACGAATTCACGGTAGCGGCGCCGCACACAGGAAGTCTTGGCAGTAAAGGCTTTGCTGTTGGTCTGTACATGAGGAGGTACATGAAAAGGGTTTAGTGGAAGAAGACAAGTTCACACGAGCCTCCCTATCATTGCTTTCACTGAGGAGCCATGCCATCAGGCCACAGACCTGATCAGGTCCCCAACTAGAACAAGGTGCCACCAGGCAGCCTGAAAGCAACTCAAAGACATACCTCAAGCTCTCTTTCCTTTCCTCTCTGCCTTTTCTTCTGCCTTGGGTCCACCAGAAACACTCAAAAATAGGTTACACGTCGCTGGGCGCGGTGGCTCACACCTGTAATCCCAGCACTTTGGGAGGCCGAGGCAGGTGGATCACCTGACATCAGGAGTTCGAGACCAGCCTGGCCAACATGATGAAGCCCTGTCTTTACTAATAGGTGGTCGTGGTGGCACACGCCCGTAATCCCAGCTGCTTGGGAGGCTGAGGCAGCAGAATCACTTGCACCTGGGAGGCAGAGTTTGCAGTGAGCCGAGATCACACCATTGCACTCCAGCCTGGGCAACAAGAGCAAAACTCTGTCTCAAAAAAATAAAATAAAATAGGGGCCGGGCATGGTGGCTCACGATCTGTAATCTCAGCACTTAGAGAGGCCGAGTTGGGTGGATCACGAGGTCAGAAGTTCAAGACCAGCCTGGCCAAGATGGTGAAACCCCACCTCTATTAAAAATATAAAAATTGGCCGGGCGTGGTGGCTCAAGCCTGTAATCCCAGCACTTTGGGAGGCCGAGGCGGGTGGATCACGAGGTCAAGAGATCGAGACCATCCTGGTCAACATGGTGAAACCCTGTCTCTACTAAAAATACAAAAAATTAGCTGGGCATGGTGGTGCGTGCCTGTAATCCCGGCTACTCAGGAGGCTGAGGCAGGAGAATTGCCTGAACCCAGGAGGCGGAGGTTGCGGTGAGCCGAGATCACGCCATTGCACTCCAGCCTGGGTAACATGAGTGAAACTCCGTCTCAAAAAAAAAAAAAAAAAAAAAAAAAAAGACTCAATCTCAAAAAAAATAAAAATAAAAATAAAAAATAAAAATTGGGCCAGGCACGGTGGCTCATGCCTGTAATCCCAGCACTTTGGGAGGCCGAGGTCAGCAGATCACGAGGTCAAGAGATCAAGACCATCCTGGCCAACATGGTGAAACCCTGTCTCTACTAAAAATACAAAAAAATTAGCTGGGCATGGTGGCATGGGCCTGTAGTCCCAGTTACCCGGGAGAATTGCTTGAACACGGGAGGCGGAGGTTGCAATGAGCCTAGATCGCACTACTGCACTCCAGCCTGGCGCCTGGCAACAAAGCAAGACTCTGTCTCAAAAAAAAAAAAAAAAATAGGTTTCACCTCAGTACAGCCCCTCAGCCCTGCAGAGCACAGACCCTAATATAGAAGCTTGATGCACTCACATGAAGGAATATCTTATAATCCACATAAGAGTTCCAGGAGCCCTCATTCTGCACTCGGGGGTCCTGAACACGCACTGTAATCACCTCCTGTAGGTAAGAAAAGCTCCTTCAGCTTCAGCTACACAGCAAGGCAGCTCTGATAACACAGGTTGCTAGATTTTTCCACCCAGCACCAACTTTCATTCATTCATTCAGTCATTCCATTCAACAGATTTTTACTGAGTCCCACTACGTGTCAGACACTGTTGTAGGCATTGGGGATAAAGCATGAACAAGAGGCATAAGTCCCTGCCCCCATGAAGCTTACATTCCAGTATATTACAATCAATGGAAAATTTAGTCAGAATGGAACCCCATTTCCTAGGAATGGCTCTGCTATTGATTTCTTTCTCCTGACTTTATTTTGAGCTCATCAGAACCACCAAAGTAATACTGCAGGAAGAACACTACTGAGTAATGATTTGGATCTCTGCATCCTCCTTCCTCCTAAATCCTCTCTCCAACTTTTACCTACCTGTTCTCTGGAGACCACACTCTTACCTCCTGTTCTTGGTTCTCCGACATCCTACACCAAAAGCCCATTTGAAGAAAACATCTGATGAGGGATAGAGGACAGAGGATCAAGGTTAGTAGGCCTCTGTTCTTATCATTCTTTACCAGGGAAAACCCTGAAAGTTTTTAATAGACCCCCTTGGGGAAACTCAGGCAACACTTTTTGTTCTTGTAAAACTTAAGAGGAAAAAAACAAAAATCCCCATTAGCTCAGTGCCAAGCTAAAAAGCCCCGGGGGATTTGCCTCCCTTCTCAGACCAGGCCCTCACGCACTCTCCCCAAAGCGTGTTGGAGTCTACAGAAGTTTGTTACACGCAGCCAGAACAGGCCGGTTCTGATGTAAAACTTTTGTCTTGAAGATTGCAGGCACAACAGGGTCTGGTGAACTCAGATCACAGCTTTGAAATCGAGCCTAACAGCGCCCCCTCCCGGCTGTTTAGAGACAACCAAGTCCTCACAAACACCAATGCTCCTGCATTTCTCACTCTCACTAACAACCAGTCACCTCCCCACAGGTGAATCATAGAGCTAAAGCACTCCAAGAAGCACCTGAGTGGGTTGCCCAGTTGGGACCTTCCCCTTATCCAATCCGTACTCTGGAACCCGAGCCAATTGTTCTAATTATTTCCTCTCCTGACATGCCATCCGGTTTGTACCTCTGCCCAAGCACCCCACAGCTGCACAGGTTGACTCAGGATGCGTTCTGCTCCTTTGTAAAGATTCATTAAAGCCTCAGCCCCTGATTTCCCCCAATGTGGCAGTTTACATGTATAGCAACATCACCCACTCCGACAAGGGGACCATGAAGGCTGCAGCACAGGGTTACTCAAGTCCAGTGGGGCCCATGATGTCACCTTCTGTTAAAATACAACACTAATCTTGTTACTTCTAGAACTATTCCAATAGCATCCACCCTGGCTGCCGCCTCCACCCCCTTCTCTCTTAAGAGCAGAACAATAAGGTTTAATTTCCCTTTCCAATTTACCTTGAAATGAAAACTGACTTCAGCCAATATGTACTGCCAACAAATGATCCAGACTGGCCCCTGGGAAAACAAGACTATCTCTAATATCTCTAAGCCCTCCCTCTCCTCCCCCCATACCCATTCACATACCCACTCATTTTTACAGTCCCACAATTAATTTTAAACACATTCTCTTATTAGTTCTGCCTTACCATTAGAAGAGTGTGTAATGAGTTTCCTTCTATTTTATGTTTTGCAAACACAAGGCCAACATTTCAAAAGAAGGGGAACTCATTTGCACTATGAAATTAGCAAAGCAAACAGCTTTTTCAATCCTCTCCAATATACCAGAAGGTCTCTCCACAGACAAACATTGCATGCAGAGAGGAAGCTGCATGGTCCATGACAAAAGTGGGCTACACAATGTTGAGCAAACCCAGGGTTTTGTGATTTCAGTACCATCTTAAATGGTATTCTTGCTGACAATCTGATTTTTATCTGATGCAGCCACCACCTCCAAAGGGTCCTGAACTGAAAAGTAGGAAATTCCAAGTCCATAACAACCCATATATAAAATTCTAGATAGTAGTCAAATGGCTGAGACCAAAAAGAGCAGACCTATTTATTCGCTGTGAATAATTAATCTCCTTAAACTTTTTCTTCTCTTCTCTTTTTTTTTTTTTTTTTTGGGAGATAGAGTCTCACTCTGTTGCCCAGGCTGGAGTGCAGTGGCACAATCTCGGCTCACTGCAACCTCCGCCTCCTGGGTTCAAGCGATTCTTCTGCTTCAGCCTCCCAGGTAGCTTGGACTACAGGTGCGTGCCACTACGCCCAGCTAATTTTTATATTTTTAGTAGAGATGGGGTTTCACCATATTGGCCAGGCTGATCTCGAACTCCTGATGTCAGGTGATCCACCCACCTCAGCCTCCCAAAGCGTTGGGATTACAGGCATAAGCCACCTCACCTAGTCTTTTTCTCTTCTCTGCAGGCATTCAATAAACTGCCAGCAAAGGAGCAGAGTTAAATATTCTGAAGTGTCTTCAAACAAAACTAACAATGGGAAAGGTGATGAAAAGGAAATCATAGTCATCCACTCAGTGGAGCTCATACATCTTTTGTACGTTGAACAAGGTTTGTCAAATTCAGGATCATAATTTAGTAATGAAATGATCATCATACCCTTGGTCTCAGGCAGAGTTTGCATAGGGCTCCACACTACCTTCATGAAGAAATTCTTTCCTTTGGGGCCAATACCACTTAGAAACAAATAGCTATGAACTGGCTTTTTAAAAACCTCCAGATGCCAGCCTGGTCAACATAGTGAAACCCCATCTCTACTAAAAATGCAAAAAATTAGCTGGGTGTGGTGGTGGGTGCCTTTAATCCCAGCTACTTGGGAGGCTGAGGCAGGAGAGTTGCTTGAACCAGGGAGGCGGTGGTTGCAGGGAGCTGACATTGCACCACCGCACTGCAGTCTGGCAACAGCAAGACTCTGTCTCAAAAAAAGTTTCAGTTGTAACTGTCCTTAAAAACAGTAGGCCTGCGCAGTGGCTCACCACAGTAATCCAGCACTTTGGGAAGCTGAGACAGGCAGAGTGCTTGAGGCCAGGAGTTCAAGACCAGCCTGGCCAACACAGCAAAACTTCGTCTCTACCAAAAATACAAAAATTAGCCGGGCATGGTGGTGGGCACCTGTACTCCCAGCTACTGGGGAGTCTGAGGCATGAGAATCGCTTGAACCCAGGAGGCAGAGGCTGCAGTGAGCCAAGATCACACCACTGTACTCCAGCCTAGGTGACAGAGCAAGACCCTGCCTCAACAACAAACAAACACTGGAACAAATATAAAAGCCTACACACCAAGCAGTAATTTCTAGCAACCGCTATTCTCCATTAGCTTCCTCCCCACAGACATCACTCCTCAGAAGAGAAAGGAGCTCAGTTCTGCCTCTAGAGAAGCAGCAGGAAGTTCCTAACTTTAGTTCCATGATCTGGGAGATGGATCTGTGCATCATCCAAATAAGGCTAGAGTCAGTGACCCTAGCTAGCTACATAACTTAATGCTAACTACATTTCCTGGGCCCTTTCAACCACATCTGAAGTTTCCTTTACTTTCTTCACCTGTACCAGCACCAGTAGCTCTGGTGAGTACCCAGTTGTTTGCTGTTTACAAAGTAGATTCATCATAAAGCTTCCTAATATAGTAACAGTTCAAGGCTTTAGTCTGTCATTTACTTTCTGTCCCATTTAAACAACTTCAAGAGACTGGTTAAAAAACAAATCAGATGGCCGGGCGCAGTGGCTCACGCCTGTAATCCCAGCACTTTAGGAGGCCGAGGCGGGTGGATCACCGGATGTTAGGAGTTCGAGACCAGCCTGGCCAATAAGGTGAAACCCATCTCTACTAAAAATACAAAAATTAGCCAGACATGGCGGCACATGCCTGTAGTCCCAGCGTCGGGAGGCTGAGGCAGATCTCTTTAACAAGGAAGACGGAGGTTGCAGTGCGCCCAGATCGCAGCACTGCACTCCATCCAGCCTGAGCAACAGAATGAAACTCAAAAAAAAAAGAAAGAAAAAATAAATCAGGTGATAACAGTAGATTGAACTACCGAGACTGCCACCCCTTCTTACTCAAATCTTGGGCTGTTAGTGCCAGATGGCAGATAGCAACTCAAAAAGCTCTCCCTCCAATTATAAATATCAGAGGTACTAGATAGAGGAAGCTCCCAGTTCTGACCAAACTCTGATCTCAACCAAGCAGTTATGCTCCATCTTTTTTGTCCATCTCTAACGTACTCCCTTCACTTGGAAGGTAAGTAACAAAGGCGATCACAATCTACCGCAAGTCTCCCATGTCCACGTAAAATATTCGCCATTCCCCCCAGTCCTAGCCGTTTAAGTAAATGTCCCCAGAGCCTTGTACTGAGTCCACTCCTCCTTCATTCTCCACAAACTAGGAGCGAAAGGTCCACATGGTCTTTCTTCCTTTCCAATTAAGCTTGGAGAGTAGGAAATGAAAGATATGCTTTGAAGATAAACTGAAAAGCCGGGTTTCCTTTCTTGGATCCCGAACAAGCCCTTGCCTTCATCCCGAGCGGTGAGACAGCCCCTCCCTAGGATGTAAAACGATGCCACCATTCCGAGTGCCACTACTGATGCTCAAGCCCTCGCGCGCCGCCTCACCTGAGAGCAGCACCCACTCCCCGGGGCCCCGCCCACGCCCTCTCACCTGAGAACAGCACCAGCTCCCCACCGCGACACCGCCCGCGCCCCACCATAAAGCCAGATCACGATTTCTCCTTCCGGGTGAGTTGCCGGTGCCCCGGTGCACGACGGGAGACGCCCAATCCCGGGTGCCCAGGACGCCCCGCCCCTGCAGGCCCGGGCTCTGAGTGAAATTCCCCCTTCCGAACAGCGCGGCTCGGCTTGCCCAGACCCCGGACTGGAGTCAGGATTCCCCCTCGACTCACTTGGGACGCTAGAGAGTGGACACAGGTGCCGGGTGAGGGATGGCGAATGGGCTCCGATGTCCAATCCCGGGCTGCGTTCCGCCCACCGTCAGGGGCAGCCAATGAACGGCCAGGGGGCGTCAGCGACGGTTCGCCAGTGGGTCCCGGGAGCCGAGGGGTGTGAGGGCATGTTACTCCTGTTCCCATTTTGCGAGGACTGTCTGCACTGTAGGAGGTTCGGGGCGTTAGGAAGCCCACCACCCTGGAGCGTCACTAAGTCCCGAGAGCCGCCCTTTGAACTTCGTGGTTTGCTGTTCCGCAGCGGAGCTATCAAAGGGACTCCGATTCAGATTCGTAAAGCCACTGACCGATTGTCAGAGTGAAAGCCAGACTCGAGAGGGTCCGGCAACTCAGATTGAACTGAGCGAAACAAACCCGAAGCAGCATCATGCAGCTAGGTCGCCAGAGAAAGCCGTTGAGTGTGTCGAAGACTTTTGCGGTGCTATCGAAATGTCTTTTAGCCACTTACTTAAAGATAATTTCAGCAGGCCGAGCGCAGTAGCTCACGCCAGTAATCCCAACACTATTAGGGTGGCGGAGGCAGGAGGATCGCTTGAGGCCAGGTTTGAGACACGCCCTACCAATTTAAGGAGACCGTCGTCTCTACAAAAAAATTTAAAAATTAGCGGGGCGTGCTGGCACGCGCCTGTAGTTCCAGCTACTCGGGAGGCTGAGGCAGGGCAATCACTTGAACCCGGGAGGCAGAGGTTGCAGTGAAAAGAGACCGGGCCACTGCACTCCAGCCTGGTGACAGAGCGAGACTCCCTCTCAAAAAAAAAAAAAAGAGAAAAAGAAAGAAAGAAAGGGGCCAGGCGTGGTGGCTCAGGCCTGTAATCCCACCACTTTGGGAGGCTAAGGCGGGTGGATCACCTGAGGTCAGGAGTTTGAGACCAGCCTGGTCAACATGGTGGAACCCCATCTCCACTAAAAATACAAAAATTAGCCGGGCATGGTGGTGGGCGCCTGTAATCCCAACTACTCGGAATGCTGAAGGAGAATCGTTTGAATCCGGGAAGTGGAGGTTGCAGCGAGCCGAGATCTGGCCACTGCACTCCAGCCTGGGCAGCAGAGGAAAACTATGCCTCAAAAAAAAAAAAAAAAAAAAAACAGGCGCAGTGGCTCACACCTGTAATCCCAGCACTTTGGGAGGCAGGGAGGCCAACATGGGTGGATCATAGGAAATCAGGAGTTCGGAACCAACCTGGCTAACATGGCGAAACCCTGTCTCTACTAAAAATACAAAAATTAACCAGGCATGGTGGTGTGTGCCTGTAATCCCAGCTACAGGGGAGGGGGGTGGGGAGGGCTGAGCGAGGAGGTTTGCTTGAACCCAGGATGCAGAGGTTGCAGTGAGCCGAGATCTTGCCACTACACTCCAGCCTAGGCAACAATAGAGACTCCATTAAAAAAAAAAAAAAAAAAATCTCTGAGGGTCTGAATAACCTAAAATGTCACTATTCTTATGGGAAGAAAAAGAACTAACTCATTTGATACCAAACAATTTTTTGAATGGATATTGTTAACACAGAAACTTTAGGCTTGTGGGCCAGGTGCAGTGGCTCACGCCTGTAATCCCAGCTCTTAGGGAGGCAGAGGAGGGAGGATAGCTTGAGCCCAGGAGTTTGAGACCTGCCTGGGCGATATAGCAAGACCCTGTTCTCCACAAAAAGGGGGGAAAAAAAAAAGACAAAATAAATAAATAAATAAATAAATAAATAAAAGAATGGTATCGAGCACCAGGGCAGTGATGGCCCTCTCCACCTTGAAACACACACACAAGAGACAGAGTTTACTAATATACTAAATGTGATACATCTGAAACTCTTGTCCTGTAATGTACAGTTTAGGAAAATGATGACATTTAAATCGAGACCTCAGGGAAGAAGGCTGAACTTCAATATTAGAAGAAACACTCAAAAGAAAGATTAGACTTACTGTGTGGCTACAGATGCCAGAATTAGGGAAGATAGGTGGCATTTACATGGGGAGGAGAATTCAGGTCAATGTGGGGAATTAGGGATAGCAGCATTTTATGTAGACAGAAATATGGCTTGGGAGTTAGATAGAAATAAGATCAAATCAATCAAGAATTTATAGCCAGGCATGTGGCTCACATCTGTAATCTCAGCACTTTGGGATGCCCAGGCTGGTCAATGACAAGACTCTGTCTCTACAATAAATATTAAAAAATTAGCTGAGTATGGTGTGGCTCACAGCTACCCAGGAGACTGAGGTGGAAAGATTACTTGAACCTGGGAAGTTGAGACTGCAGTGAACCATGATTGCACTACTGCACTCCAGCCTAGGTAACAGAGTAACCTAGGCTCAAAATAAATAAATAAATAAGACAGGCACCATGGCTCCTGCCTGTAATCCCAGCAATTTGGGAGGCTGAGGTGGGTGGATCACTTGAGATCAGGAATTCAGGACGAACCTGGCCAAGATGGTGAAACCCCATCTCTACTAAAAATACAAGAAATTAGCTGGGTGTGGTGGCTCATGCCTGTAATCCCAGCTATCCAAGAGGCTGATGCATGAGAATTGCTTGAACCCAGGAGACGCAGGTTGCACTGAGCCGAGATTGCACCACTGCACTCCAGCCTGAGAGACAAAGCAAGACTCTGTCTCAACAAATAAAAAAAAATTTTAAATGACAGAATTCAAACAGGTACAGTGGCTCACGCCTGTAATCCCAGCACTTTCAGAGGCTGAGGCGGGCAGATCACAAGGTCAGGAGTTCGAGACCAGCCCAGCCAACATAGTGAAACTTGTCTCTACTAAAAATACAAAAGTTAGCCAGGTGTGGTGGCATGTGCCTGTAATGATAGCTACTCAGGAGGCTGAGGCAGGAGAACCACTTGAACGTGGGAGGTAAAGGTTGCAGTGGTGAGCCAAGATCGTGCCACTGCACTCCAGCCTGGGTGACAGAGCAGGACTCCATCTCAAAAAAAAAGACAATTCCTAGCACTAAAGTAAGCACTCATTATTTATTTATTTATTTTTAAGATGGGGTTTCACCATGATGGCCAGGCTTGTCTTGAACCCCTGACCTCAGGTGATCCACCCACCTCGGCCTCCCAAAGTGCTAGGATTACAGGTGTGAGCCACAGCGCCCAGCCAGCAGTCATTAATAGTAGCTAATATCATTACAACTAATTTTCTCATCATTTACGTCATTCGAAAACAGCACACTTCAGGAGGAAGTGAGTAGATGCTTCTCACTTGCTTCTTCATAGAGACCCAAACCAAATGTTTCAGGATTTTTTGCTCTCTTCTTTGTGCTTTCTTGAAGGCCTTTCAACTAAACTATTATGATATTGCTGGGCTGGGTTTTTCTTACATGACAGTTTTTCAGAGCCCTGAAAACTGCCTGCATCAGCAAAACTGTCTTACAAATGCAGTACAGGAGAAAGTTTAAAACACACACACACACACACACACACACACACACACACACACACATCTGAGGTGAAGAAAGACGAAGGAAACCTTGATCAGCTCCATTTTCTGTCAGGTAGGAGGGAATTTCCTTTATCCAACAAATATTGATCGATGACTGTATGCAAGGGACGGTATTGGGCACTAGAGGTATAGTGGTGACAATACAAGGCAGAGTTTCTATTTACGGGAGTTTTGAGTACAGAAGCAAAGACAGACACTAAGGACAAGAAAGTGGGTGAATGTCATGATGGCAGTCTAAATTTCCATATTAATGGGATTTGGGACAACAATCTAGTTGAAATCAGAAAAGCCAGAACACATCTCAAACGATAACAAACAAGGTTTTTTCCTAATTGTGTGTTTCTTTGGGATGACTGGGTGAAAGGTGCTCATGGAGGTTAAGGGGTCAGCACTAATGCCAATGAAAAAGGGGACATTTTCGTGGTGCAGCCAATGAATAGGTGGAAATTCAGGAAGCTAGACACCTACAGGGGACCTAACCTACTCTAGGGAATCAGGGAAGGCTTCAAAGGGGAATTAATCTTTTTTCTTTTTCTTTTTTTTTTTTTTTTGAGACAAAGTGTCACTCTGCCACCCAGGCTGGAGGGCAGTGGCATGATCTTGGCTCACTGCAACCTCCACCTCCCGGATTCAAGCAATTGTCTGCCTCAGCCAACCAAGTAGCTGGGATTACAGGCACCCACCACCATGCCCAGCTAATTTTTGTATTTTTGGTAGAGACAGGATTTCACCATCTTGGTCAGGCTGGTCTTGAACTCCTGATCTGGTGATCACCGACCTTGGCCTCCCAAAGTGCTGGGATTACAGGAGTGAGCCACCGCACCCAGCCAGGGGAATTAATCTTAACACTGAGTAGGTTTTTTTTTTAGACGGAGTTTTGTTCGTTGCCCAGGCTGGAGTGCAATGGTGCGATCTCGGCTCACTGCAACCTCGGCCTCCTAGGTTCAAGCAATTCTCCTGCCTCAGTCTCACCTGGCCTCAGGTGATCCACCCACCTCGGCCTCCCAAAATGTTGGGATTAGAGGCTTGAGCCACCGCACTCGGCCTTAAGAGGAGTTTTGCAGAGATTTGAGGAGGCAGAGATTGAGGACTACAGAAATGGTTGGAAATTTGAGGAGACGGAGATATGATAAAGTTCTGGTGAAGAACATAAGATTCAAAAATTTCGAGGATGTGAATTACAGAACTGTCCAGAAGTGATTGATTTTTCGGGCCAAGCATAAAGGGCTCGCTTATGAAAATCATATGTTCTGGTCGGGCGCAGTGGCTCATGCCTGTAATCCCAGCATTTTGGAAGGCCGAGGCGGGCGGATCACGAGGTCAAGAGATCGAGACCATCCTGGCCAACATGATGAAACCCCGTCTCTACTAAAAAATACAAAAAATTAGCTAGGTGTGGTGGCGCGTGCCTGCAGTCCCAGCTACTAGGGAGGCTGAGGCAGGAGAATTGCTTGAACCTGGGAGGCGGAGGTTGCAGTGAGCCAAGATCGCGCCACTGCACTCCAACCTGGGGACAGAGCGAGACTCCGTCTCAAAAAAAAAAAAAAAATTATGTTCTAATTTTCTAGGTTACAACGCTCAACGCTG
Source organism: Sapajus apella (assembly GCF_009761245.1). Lineage (NCBI taxonomy): Eukaryota > Metazoa > Chordata > Mammalia > Primates > Cebidae > Sapajus > Sapajus apella. The sequence goes on along the minus strand of NW_022436952.1, from coordinate 6,302,304 downwards.
CAGTCGCTCCGCCGTTACAGTTTAAAAACTCGAAGTCCCTGCCACCCTCGCCTACTGTGCGTGCGCAGCGCGCGGCACTTCGGGTCTCGTAGTCTGGAACTGATCCAAGGACCATGGTGCCGTGCGGCGGGTCGCCGCGCCTGCGCGGTGCGGGCGGCGGGCAGCGCAGAGTGCGAGGCTCTTTTGTTCGGTTGAGGGGAGGGCCGTTGGCCGGGGCCTGCAGTACGCCGCTCCAGTGAGGTGCTCCATTGCGGCCACCGGGCTTGCTGCCTTCCTGGGCGCCACTCCCCCGGCCGACCCGACGCGACGCGCCAGTAGCGCAGCACCGATTCCTCTCTGGCTCTTGGGCGCTGCTTTGAGGTGAGGAGCCCGCTGGAGGCGGGAGAGCTGGGGGAGGGGGCACGGTGGCGGCGTCGGCGGGAGCCCTGCGTGGGGGCCCGCGCTCTCGAGGCAGAGGTTAGGAGCGGCGAGCGCGCCGGGGTCCAGCGTCCTGTTTTTCCACTTCCCGCGCTGAGCTCTCCGCCTGGCCCTGAGGCGTCGTTGCCATCTGCGAGAAGGATGGAGAGGGCGGGGCGCGAATCCTGAGCCAGAGACCGAAGCTCTTCAGGGTGGGCCGAGCACTTGGGGGCAGTTTTTCCGGGCCCGGGTGGTCCGGGACAAAGCTGCTTGGGTTAGATGGGCGGCTGCGGGATAGGACTGGAGAGAAAACACTTTACAAGATTGGGAAGGGGACGGGCTTGAGGCTTGGATAGGTGTGAGGAGGAGCTGACGACCGCGAGACCCGAGGTTTGTAACTGTAATCGGAGGACCCCGGGTCCCGTCGGGGCTGCCAGAGAAACCTGGCTTTGCAGGACTACGGAGGAGTAACTTGGAGTGAATTGAAAGAGGGCCCTGGGCTGCACAAAGCGTGCCCACTGGGGGAGGAGATGGAATAAATTGGGAAAGGGGGCACGGAGGGGGAGGGGCAAGCGTTTGCTGGGCCTGGCTCTGGAGGGGGCGGAGCTGTTAGGATAAGTAGGGCGGAGATCCCGAGAATATTTCTGTAAGGTGTGTAAGAGAAAAGGGGAAAGCAGGCCGCCCTGGCTTCCTGATGGGTCCTTACAGTGGGGAGGCTGTAAAATAATATGTGAAGAAAGGATTGAATACGCTTTCTTCACTTTTCCAGGTTTCCTGCTACCTTGGCTCCATGATTCCTTTGGGGAGCTAAAAAAGTCCAAGCGCAGCTCTTGCCTTGATTCAAAATTAGTTCCATAAGTTTTTGTCTGGGATCGTTACTGGTCTCACAAAGGTGATAAAATTGTAAACATGCGTAGATGAGTTAACAGTTAAGGAATGGAGTGAGGTAGTCATGACATCGTGTGAAATGGGAGAAACTGGGAGACAGGAAGAGCAAGTATGTGAGATTGTGAGATAATACTTGTTTCTTGGGTCCTTTTGTTTTTTAAGCCAGGTTTACCTTGTTGGAAACTTTGAATACAGAGTGAGCAGCATTTTACCTCTTTTTCAACTCTTCAGATGAGAGTTTTTCATGAATTGATGTTACATTTAGACTTGTGTTGGTTTAAGTCAGTTGAGGTGGAATTTACGAAAAGATAGCTATAATCTGTTATACTAGAACCTCTAGTCTAGGGTAAAGTAGCCTCCTCAATTGTGTTAAGAATCACACCAGCAGTTTGGAAAAATTGTGAAAGGTCCAAGGCTTTGGAATAGATTCAGGAATACAATGGGGAAATTAATGCCAGTCCGATGTTCCTCCTTAGGTGCCTTATAGACTTTTATAGGAAAGTGGTGTGATTGAAAAGCCCTTGTATTGAAACCAGTTGCACCTTAATGAAGCTTCAGGGCAGTGGAGGACCTGAAGTCATTTACTATTTTCCCTGTGGTGATATTTTTCTTCAATGGCTGATGTTATTCTAAATTATTTTTCTTTAAAAATGTAAATAATGGGGCCGGGGGTGGTGGCTCACGCCTGTCATCCCAGTACTTTTAGAGGCTGAGGTGGGCTGATCACCTGATGTCAGGAGTTTGAGACCAGCCTGGCCAACATGGTGAAACCCCGTCTCTACTAAAAATAGCAAAATTCGGCAGGTGTAGTGGCACACACCTGTAGTCTCAGTTCTTCGGGTGGCTGAGGCAGGAAAATAGCTCGAACCCGAGGCGGAGGTTACAGTGAGATGAGATGGCACCACTGCACTCCAGCCTGGCAAGAGAGGGAGACTCTGTCTCAAAAAAAAAAAAAAAAAAAAAATAGTTTTGAATGTAAATAGAAGCCTAGTGCTTGTAGCTTCTATATTAAAGGAGACCAAGCAAGGTACCCTAGTCTTCTGCATTTCTGAATACAGGATACCTACAACTTACAAACCATATCTCTAAAGAAAAGAAGCAATCATTCTTGTGCCCATTTTAAGGACTAGGAAAATGTTTCTTTTTGTTGTTCACACCATTTGAAAAGAATTCCTTAAATTTTGGCATCCTCTAGTGGTTTATCCAGCAAAACCTCCCTTTTTAAAAAATATCCTATCTGTGGTGGTACAAAAGATTTTCCATTAGATTTGGTAGATTTTCACTTCATAGGTTCTTTCCATGAAGAGTTTTTGGGGTAGAAGGCTAATTGCTAGTTTATGGACTCCCATAAAATGGGGCCATACCTCTTGTTCATCAGTGCCTGCCACATAGTAAGCTGTTCAGATTGTTGATGAATGAATGAATAGGGGGGCTTTGAGATTCATTCTGAGAACTCTGTGTTAGCCAAATTAATGTGCATTTATGTATTTAGTAGTTTGCTTGTCTTATTATCTGTGACATTTGGCAGAGTTAAACTGTTGTATTTGCCATGCTTGTCTTAGCATCAGTTTCTTTTGTTGTCTTTGTTTTTGTTTTTTTAGACAGGGTCTCACTCTGTTGCCAGGCTGGAGTGCAGTGGTGGTATCATGGCTAATTGCAGCCTCAACCTCCTGGAGACAAGCAATCCTCCCACCACAGCCTCTTGAGTAGCTAGGACTACAGGCTCATTCCACCACGCATGGCTTCTTTTTTTGTAGAGACAGAGTCTCTGTTGCCCAGACTGGTTAGCCTCAGTTTTGTACTCACTCTGGTACTAAATATAGTAAAGGTATACAGACTGTGCTGTTGGCCATTTTAAATAACTTAGACCTCAGATTCTGGGTTTCATCAGCAAGCAAAATAGCTTGAATATATCTGTTTTAAAAGAATCTTGAAAAATCTTCGTGTCCTTTGTATTGACCTGAGTAATAATATACCAGTAGTGATGTCTGTTGAAAAACTGAATAGCACCTGGCGCGGTAGGCTTATGCCTGTAATCCCAGGATTTTGGGAGGCCAAGGCAGGTGGATCACCTGAGGTCAGGAGTTTAAGACCAGCCTGGCCAACATGATGGAACCCCATCTCTACTAAAAATACAAAAAAATGGCCGGTACAGTGGCTCACACCTGTAATCCTAGCACTTTGGGAGGCCAGGGCTGGCAGATCAGGAGGTCAAGAGATCGAGACCATCCTGGCCAACATAGTGAAACCCCGTCTCTACTAAAATACAAAAGTTAGCTGGGTGTGTGGCGCATGCCTGTAGTCCCAGCTACTTGGGAGGCTGAGGTAGGAGAATTGCTTAAATCTGGGAGGCAGAGGTTGCAGTGAGCCAAGATTGCCCCACTGCACTCCAGCCTGGCACCAGGCGACAGGGCAAGACTCTGTCTAAAAGAATAAAAAATACAAGCTGGGCATGGTGGTGGGTGCCTGTAATCCCAGCTACTTGGGAGGCTGAGGTAGGAAAATCGCTAGAACCCTGGGGGGTGGAAGTTGTACTGATCCAAGATCGCCCCCATTGCACTCCAGCCTGGGCAACAGAGTGAAACTGTCTCAAATTAAAAATTTAAAAAAAACAAAACAGAAAAATTGTATAACCTTTCCAAGGTTAATTGGTGAAGTTACTCAAATATGGACAAAATTTAGATTCTGTCAGTATTTGCATGGAATAATTTGTATTAAATCTTTCCTGCTTTTAGCATTTATACTTTGATGACCAGAAGGGGGCGACATAATTTGTGAAAATATGCCTTTTAAAATAATAGTTGACACTTTGAGGGCCTAACAGAACTGTGGTGGTATTATTATTATTATTATTATTATTGTTATTGAGACAGAGTCTTACTCTGTTGCCCAAGCTGGAGTACAGTGGTGTCATCTCAGCTCACTGCAACCTCTGCCTCCCAGGTTCAAGCCATCTTTCTGCCTCAGCCTCCAGAGTAGCTGGGACTACAGGTGCCCGCCACAATGCCTGGCTAATTTTTGTATTTTTAGTGGAGATGAGGTCTTGCCATGTTGGTTGGGCTGGTCTTGAACTCCTGACCTCAGGTGATCCGCCCTCCTTGGCCTCCCAAAGTGCTGGGATTACAGGTGCCAGCTACCACTCCCGGCCTGTAGTATTAATTTTTCACTGACAAATAAGAATATGGTGTATCTTCATGGGGGTACAATGTGGTGGATTTTTTTTTTTTTTTTTTTTTTTTGAGATGGAGTTTCGCTCTTGTTGCTCAGGCTGGAGTGCAGTAGCACAGTCTCAGCTCACTGCAACCTCTGCCTCCCAGGTTCAAGTGATTCTCCTGCCTCAGGCCTCCTGAGTAGCCGCTATTACAGGTGCCTGCCACTATGCCTGGCTGATTTTTTATATTTCTTTTTTAAGAAAGATGGGTTTCATCATGTTGGCCAGGTTGGTCTCTACCTCCTGACCTCAGGTGATCCACCCACCTCAGCTTCCCAAAGTGCAGGTATTACAGGTGTGAGCCATCATGCCCAACCTGTGGTGGTGTTTTTTGAATTTTTGTTTTTATTTTTCTTATATAAATAGAGGCAGGGACTCACTGTGTTGCCCAGGCTGGCTTCAAACTCCTGGCCTCAAGTAATCCTCCCACCTCAGCCTCCAAAAGCACTGGGATTACAGGCATGAGCCACTGCACCCAGCCCATTGTGGTGGGTTTTTGTGTTTGTTTGTCTGTTTTGAGACAAGTCTCTCTCTGTCACCCAGATTGGAGTGCGGTGGCATGATCTCGGCTCACTGCAACCTCTGCCTGACTGGTTCTGGTAATTCTCATGTCTTAGCCTCCTAAGTAGCTGGGATTACAGGCATGAACCACCACACCTGGCTAATTTTTATATTTTTAGTAGAAGACAGGGTTTCACCATGTTGGCCAGGCTGGTCTTGAACTCCTGGCCTCAAGTGATTTACCCACCTTGGCTTCCCACAGTGCTGGGATTATAGGCATGAGCCACTGAGCCCATCCAGGAGCACACTTTTTTTTTTCCTCTTTGAGACAGTCTTGCTCTGTTGCCCAGGCTGGAGTACAGTGGCGTGATCTCAGCACACTACATCCTAACTCCATTTTCTGGGTTCAGGCAATTCTCATACCTTAGCCTTCTCAGTAGCTGGGACTACAGTTGCACCATGCTGGCTAATTTTTTATTTTTTACTTTTTATTTTTTTGCATTTTTAGAAGACGCAGGGTTTCACCATGTTGTTGGGCTGGTCTCAAACTCCTGGCTTCAAGCGATCCACCCATCTCAGCCTCCCAAAGTACTGAGATTATAGGTGTGAGCCACAGTGCCCAGCCCACACTGGTTTTTTTTTTTTTTTTTTTTTCTTGTTTTTTTTTTTTTGGAGACAGAGTCTTGTTTTGTCTCCCAGGCTGGAGTGCAGTGACACAATCTTGGCTCACTGCAACCTCCAACTCCCAGGTTCAAGGAATTCTCCTGCCTTGGCCTCCCAAGTAGCTGGGATTACAGGTACGTGCCATCGCAACTGGCTAATTTTTGTATTTTAACTAGAATGGGGTTTCACCATGTTAGCCAGGCTGGTCTCGAACTCCTGACCACAAGTGATCCACCTGCCTTGGCCTCCCAAAGTGCTGGGATTACAACCATGAGCCACTGCACCCTGCCAAGCCCACACTTTTATTTTTTTTGAGATGGAGTTTTGCTCTTGTTGCACAGGCTGGAGTGCAACGGCGCAATCTTGGCTCGCCACAATCTCCACCTCCCAGGTTCAAGCGATTCTCCTGCCTCAGCCTCCCGAGTAGCTGAGATTTACAGACTTGCGTCCCCTCCCCCGGCTAATTTTGTGTCTTTACAGTAACGAGGAGGTTTCTCCATGTTGGTCAGGCTGGTCTTAAATGCCCAACCTCAGGTGATTTGACCACCTCAGCCTCCCAGTGTGCTGGGATTACAGGCGTGAGCCACTGCGCCCTGCCTAAGCCCACACTTGTTAATAGATGAGCAAAGCTATAGAGGAAACATAGGATGTGTTCAGGTTATGGCCCAGGTTATAGTCTTTGATGGGAATGTAACTTTTGTGATGGAAGAAGGGACATAATTAGTCTGGAATGGCTGGAACCAAAGAAAGTGTTACACTGAGGACTTTGGCCTTTGTTTTAAGTGGAAGGAAACCTGGTAGAAATTATTTCCTATTCTGTTGGTTCCAGCTCAAACTGGTTTATATGTGGCACATTGCTTTTGTTTACAACAGTATCTGAAGCCAAATTGCTGTACCATTCCACCTTTTCAAATGCTGGTAGAACCTGGTTTCAATCCCAGATTTTCAAAACCTTTCCTAAACACCCTAGCCAGTTCTTCCTCCCAACTTCCTGTAGTGCTTAGTGGCTACTTTTTTATTGCATATACTGCTTTTGGTAATTATGTATGCTTGTCATTTTGGACTCTAACTTGAACTTGCATTGTTTACCTTTTTTTTTTTTTTTTTTTTTTCCGACCTGTCTTCTCTCTCTCTTTTTTTTTTTTTTTTGAGAGGGAGTCGCCCAGGCTGGAATGCAGTGGCATGATCTGGGCTCACTGCAACCTCTGCCTCCTGGGTTCAAGCAATTCTCCCTGCCACCATGCCCAACTAATTTTTGTTTTGTTTTGTTTTGTTTTGAAACTGCGTTTCCCTCTTGTTGCCCAGGCTGCAGTGCAATGATGTGATCTTGGCTCATTGTAACTTCTGCCTCCTGGATTCAAGCGATTCTCCTGCCTCAGCCTCCTGAGTAGCTGGAACTACAGGCGCCCACCACCACACCTGACTAATATTTGTATTTTTGGTAGAGATGGGGTTTCTCTATGTTGGTCAGGCTGGTCTCAAACTCCTGACCTCAGGTGATCCAACTGCCTCAGCCTCCCAAAGTGCTGGGATTACAGGCGTGAGCCACTGTGCCCAGCAATTTTTGTATTTTTTTTAGTAGAGATGGGGTTTCACCATGTTGACCAGGCTGGTCTTGAACTCCTGAACTCAGGTGATCTGCCCACCTCAGCGTCCCAAAGTGCTGGGATTACAGGCGTGAGCCATCCCGCCCAGCCTTGTCTGTATCTTACTATTGGGGAATTTGGGAGGTTTTTCTTTGTTTCAGTAAACCTTAGTTTCCTCATTTGTGAGATGGGCTTAATATGAGTGTTGTAAGAATTAAGTGACTTTATACGCATTACTTGTTACCATTATGTTATTATTTGTCCTCAAGAGCTTCTGAAAAGCCTGTACTTATGTGTCTACATATTCCGCCATTGTGATCAAATGGCCCCATTTGCCTGGATTTGAGGGAGTCATTGTGATGTGGTAGAACTTCCAGTGCTTTAACAAGGGTGAGTTGGTTACCACATAGTTCACTCAGGTTTTTGGTATTAATAAATGCTTGATGATTTGATTTTTTTCTTTTAGACAGTGTCTCAGTCTGTCACTCAGGTTAGAGTGCAGTGGCATGATCACAACTCATTGTTTTTATTTATTTTTTTAAAAATTTAATTGACACCTGTAATCCTAGTACTTTGGGAGGCCAAGGTGGGCAGATCACCTGATGTCAGAAGTTTGAGACCAGCTTGGCCAACATGGTGAAACCCTGTCTCTACTAAAAATACGAAAATTAGGGCCGGGCGCGGTGGCTCAAGCCTGTAATCCCAGCACTTTGGGAGGCCGAGGCGGGTGGATCACTTGGTCAAGAGATCGAGACCATCCTGGTCAACATGGTGAAACCCCGTCTCTACTAAAACTACAAAAAATTAGCTGGGCATGGTGGCGCGTGCCTGTAATCCCAGCTACTCAGGAGGCTGAGGCAGGAGAATTGCCTGAACCCAGGAGGCGGAGGTTGCGGTGAGCCGAGATCGCGCCATTGCACTCCAGCCTGGGTAACATGAGTGAAGCATTTTTTACAAAAAAAAAAAATACGAAAATTAGCTGGGCGTGGTGGCGGGCGCCTGTAGTCCCAGCTATTTGGGAGGCTGAGGCAGGAGAATTGCTTGAACCTGGGAGGTGGATGTTGCAGTGAGCTGAGATCGAGCCATTGCAACTCCAGCCTGGATGACACAGCAAGACTCCATCTCAAAAAAAAAAAAATATATATATATATATATTTTTTTTTTGTAACAGAGTTTCATTCTTGTTGTATTTTTACAACCAGTCCAGCCTAATTAATCTTTATTTATTTTTAATTTATTATTTTTTTTTATATAGAGACAGGGTTTAACCATGTTGGCCAGGCTGATTTCGAACTCCTGACCTCAGGTGATCTGCATGCCTCGGCCTCCCAAAATGCTGGGATTACAGGTGTGAGCCTATTTTTTGTTTTTGAGATGGAGTCTTGCTCGGTTACCAGGCTGGATTGCAGTGGCATGATCTTGGCTCATTGCAACTTCCATTCCTGGGTTTAAGTGATTCTTCTGCCTCAGCCTCCCAAGTAGCTGGTACCACAGGTGTGTTCCACCACACCCAGTTAATTTTTGTGTTTTTAGTAGAGACAGAGTTTCACCGTGTTGACCAGGATCTTCTCGATCCCCTAATTTCGTGATTTGTCAGCCTCAGCCTCCCAAAGTGCTGGGATTACAGGCGTGAGCCACCTTGCCCACCAATAGATTTTATTAAAAGCTAGACGATCTGGCTGGGCTCAGTGGCTCACCCCTGTAATCCCAGCACTTTGGGAGGCCAAGGCGAGTGGATCACCTGAGGGCAGGAGTTCAAGAGCAGTCTAGGTGAAACCCCATCTCTTATAAAAATCAAAAAATTTAGCCAGGCATGGTGGCACACACCTGTAATCCCAGCTACTCATCAGGGCTAAGACAGAATTGCTTCAAACCTGGAGGCAGAAGTTGTAAGCTGAGATCGCGCCACTTCGCTCCAGCCTGGGTGACAGGAGTGAAACTGCATCTCAAAAAAAAAAAAAAAAAAAAAAAAACTAGAAGATCTGCAGTTATAAACTTTGATAACCATTAATTGACTAGATCTTCAACCTAAACTAGAGGTAAAAGAGGAGGAAAGAAAATGGAATGGCAAAAAGAACTAGATGAAAAAAGGAATGAAGCAAGCAGTGATATGCAAAATAATTGTCATCTTGTCCCTGCCTGTCATTCCCTCACTCTAGTCAAGCTCATTGTCACCAGGCTGGAGTGCAGTGCGACCTTGGCTCACTGCAGTCTCCATCTCCAGGGTTCAAGCAATTCTCCTGCCTCAGCCTTCTAAGTAGCTGGGATTACAAGCACTCACCACCACACCCAGCTAATTTTTGTATCTTTAGTAGAGACAGAGTTTCACCCTGTTGGCCCAGGCTGGTCCCGATCTCCTGACCTCGTGATCCGCCTGCCTCGGCCTCCCAAAGAGCTGGGATTACAGGCGTGAGCCACAGTGCCCAGCCACTTTAGGACTTTCAAACCAACTATTCCCTAAACTTGGGAGTGCTTTTCTCATTTTGACTGAGTTGTTTCCTTGTAGTTCAAGTTTCTGTTTAAATGTTATTCTAAAGAGATTTGCTTTGTAATATTTATCAGTAATATTTTCTTGTTTGTTGTCTGTGCCATGCTTTGCAAATACATGTGTGCAGACCCTCAGTAATGCTGACTCACTTGTCCCCACTAGAATAATAAGATTTAAGAGATCAAGGATTTTGCCTGTCTTGTCCACCTGATTTTTCAGCACCTCACACGTTAGGTGCCCAGTAGATAATTGTTACATGAATGAATACTATAGGAGCATGTTCATACAGAGTTAACCTAGTCTGGGGCTTCAGGGAAGGGCCTCTAAGGAAGTGACATTTAAGCTAAGGAAATGGGTTAAGTGAAAAGTTGGGCAAAGGGTAATTGTGATTGATAAAGCAACCTCCGCCTCCCGGGTTCAAGTAGTTCTCCTGCCTCAGCCTCCCAAGTAGCTGGGATTACAGGCATTTGTCACCACGCCTAGCTAATTTTGCATTTTTAGTAGAGATGGGGTTTCACCATGTTGATCAGGCTGGTCTCAAACTCCTGACCTCAGGTGATCCGCCCGCTTCAGCCTTCCAAAGTGCTGGGATTACACTACGGCATGAGCCACTATGTCCGGCCTCCTTTTGCCATTTATTACATGAACTTTGTGACTTTATTCTCCTCCCTTGGCTAGATAAATGGAAAAGCACAAGAAATTCTACACTTTAGGTATATGTAATGTAATTTCTGTTTCTAGCAGCTCTTCTGTCTCAGTCCTCCAGAAATAAGATCTTGGTTTCTCTGTTTTGTAGTTCGTGATAGTAGCCATATCTGGGTTCTTCTTGAGTGTTTTCTGGAACTGCTCTGTGTTTGGAGAAACTGAGTCGTGAATTTCAGTCATATCTATAGGAGAAAAATATTGTTTCTCATTGAGTTTTCTCAGTGCACTGGGTTTCAGAGAGCTATCCTTAGGCTTAAAACAGTATATAATGAAGAAGCAGAGTGTAAGTGCAAATATATAAATAGATAATTAAAGCCAGGGATCATAAAAGCTAACCTCTCAGTTATCCCATGAGGGCCATTAAATCTGTTTTACAGATGAAGAAACTGAATTATGCAGCAACTATATGTGACTACCTATAGGCATAAAGTTGAGAGGTCAGAGAAGTGAAAGATATTGAAGTCCAAGGCTTGGAATCATACCAGTTGTGTTTTGCTTGTTATCCTGATATTTGGTTAAACAGGTCTTTCATTGGGAAGCAGACCACACAGGACCGTAATCATGCTTCTGGTGCTCCTGTTACCTTTCTTCTGGTGAAAGGGACACTGAGGATCTTTAAAGCAGTGCTCTTCCAATTTCATTGCTGTATAACAAAGGTTTAGACTGGATGGTGTTGATGTGATATAAGGAAGGTTTTGTTTTCAAGGACACCAGTTGTTACTTTCCATACTGCTCCATTGTTATTCTAAATGTGATGGAGAAAATAAAATGTTTATTTGCATACCTGTTACTTCTCATAGTTTCTAGTGAACTATGAGAAGTCAGTTATGTCTGCAATAATGTGTGTAATTTCACTTGAGGAATATGGTTTCTGCCAGTACTCTTATAGCAGTGCCTTTTATCCAAGAATGTTAATCAAAATCACCTGTGGAGCCTTAAAAGATACAGATGCCATGGTCAAAACAGCATTCTTCTCAATAATAAAGAAAACGATACAGTGGAATACTATGGCAGCTGTTAGGAATGGACATCTTTATGGAATGTCAAAGACACATTGTATTATATAAAAAGATAAACTGGTGCTTGCTTAGGCAGCACATGTACTAAAACTGGAATAACACAAAGAAGATTAGCATGGCCCCTGCGCAAGGATGACATGCAAATTCAAAAAGTAGTCCATATATATTTTTTTGAGGCAGAGTTTTGCTCTTGTTGCCCAGACTGGAGTGCAATGGCGCAATCTCGGCTCACCACAACCTCTGCCTCCCAGGTTTAAGCGATTCTTCTGCCTTAGCCTCCCAAATAGCTGGGATTACAGGCATGTACCACCATGCCCAGTTAATTTTTTGTATTTATAGTAGAGATGGGGTTTCTCCATGTTGGTCAGGCTGATCTCAAACTCCCAACCTCAGGTGATCTGCCGGCCTCAGCCTCCCAAAGTGCTGAGATTACAGGTGTGTGTGAGCCACTGCACCTGGCCCTGACCAACATTTTATTTTATTTTTACTTTTTGAGACAGAGTCTCTTTCTCACCAGGCTGGAAGTGCAGTGGCACGATCTTGGCTCACTGCAACCTCCACCTTCTGGGTTCAAGTAATTCTTCTGCCTCAGCCTGCTGAGTAGCTAGGACTACAGATGCACTCCACCATGTCCAGCTGAGCTGATTTTTGTGTTTTTAGTAGAGACATGGGGTTTCATCATGTTGGCCAGTATGGTCTCAATCTCTTGACCTCATGATCCACCCGCCTTTGCCCTCCAAAGTGCTGGGATTACAAGTGTGAGCCACTGCAGCTGGCCCTGACCAACATTTTAAATGCTTCACATTAGCATTTAGCTAGAAACCCTACTGGTTTGTTTTCTTGGGTCTGTAGCTGTTACCTTGGCCTCATATTTATAATTTTTCAAACTGGCAAGAAATCAGAATCGTGGAAGTAGCTAGCATAGCACTTCATAGTTCACATTTATAGTGGCAGCCAAGAGCTGTGCCCACACAGGCTTCTCGAAGGCTTCTCATACCCTTTCACAGTACAAACTATTTAAATACAAAATGAAACGCCTAAGCCTGTGACTGTTAATGTTACTGCCTCCTGCAGTAAAGTAGCATTGTTCCGTTACATTTTTCAGCTCCTCGGGTAGAGGGTGGGTGAGGAAAATCACAACAGTACTCTTTCTCTCAAAAGAAATGTGAATTAATTACTCTTGATTGAGATTTACACTATTCCTGGATTCATCGGGGTACTATAATCAAATTTGGGGGTTTTTTTTGTTTTGTTTTTAATTGAGACAGAGTCTTATTCTGTCACCCAGGGTGCGGTGCAGTGCAGTGGCGCGATTTTGGCTCACTGCCAACGTCTGCTGCCTGGGTTCAAGTGATTCTTGTACCTTAGCCTCTTGAGTAGCTGGAACTATAGGCGTGTGCGACCACAACTGCCTAATTTTTATTTTATTATTATTTTTTGAGATGGAGTTTCACTCTTGTTGCCCAGGCTGGAGTGCAATGACACCATCTCAGCTCACTACAACCTCCACCTCCCGGGTTCAAGCGATTCTCCTGCCTTAGCCTCCAAGTAGCTGGGATTACAGGCATGCGTCACCATGCCCAGCTAATTTTGTAGTTTTAGTATAAGACATGGGGTGTCACCATGTTGGTCAGGCTGATCTCGAACTCCCACATCAGGTGATCCACCCACCTTGGCCTCAGCCTCAGCCTCCCAAAGTACTGGGATTACAGGTGTGAGAGCCACTGTGCCCGGCCTGACTGGCTAATTTTTTTGTATTTTTAGTAGAGTCATGGTTTTGCCATGTTGGCCAGGCTGTTCTCAAACTGCTGAATTGACATTTTCTCAGTAGTTCCCTCTGTAGTCTAATTGCTAGATGTTTAACTTCAAAAATTCCACGCTATCTAGCACTTGTCAATTTAAAATACTCAGAGACTGCTGGGGCATTAAAACCCAGCTTTGTTTCTGTCTGCAGATTTAATAAACAATACCTTCATATTCCAGAAACCAATTAAAAATCATTGGTTTTTTTAACAAAGCCATACCTTTCAAGGTCTTTTCTGAGAGGTATCATTACCAGTCACTTTCTTACTGACAATTGTAGGGAGGAGTCATCTGAAGAGACCTGTCTCTTCTTCCCTTCCTTGTACAGGATGGAGGGAGTTTTCCCTGTAGGTTTGTGGCTAGCTGCTAGTTCGTTTTGTGTGTGTGTGTGTGTGTTTTTTTTTTTTTTTTTTTTTTTTGAGATGGAATCTTACTCTGTCCCCAGGCTGGAGTGCAGTGGCACGATCCTCGGATCACTGCAACTGCTGCCTCCCAGGTTCAAGTGATTCTCCTGCCTCAGCCTCCCAAGTAGGTGGGACTACAGGTGCACACCACTATACCCAACTAAGTTTTGTATTTTTAGTAGAGACGGGGTTTCACCATGTTGGCAGGATGGTCTCAATCTCTTGACCTTGTGATCCGCCCACCGCGCCTGGCTGATGGACTCTTTCTAAATTCTGTCTATACATGCCAGTTTTAAAGTGTTTAGAAAAGTTTCTGCTGGCCAGGTGCGGTGGCTCATGCCTGTAATCTCAGCACTTTGGGAGGTCGAGGCAGGCAGATCACAAGATGAAGAGATCGAGACCACCCTGGCCAACATGGTGAAACCCCATCTCTACTAAAAATGCAAAAATTAGCTGGGTGTGATGGCACACACCTGTAGTCCCAGCTACTCGGGAGGCTGAGGCAGGAGAATCACCTGAACCTGGGAGGCGGAGGTTGCAGTGAGCCGAGAACATGCCACTGTACTCCAGCCTGGCGACAGAGTGAGACTCCATCTCAAAGAAAAAAGAAAGAAAGAAAGAAAACTTTATGCTTTTGTTAAGTAAGCTTCCTTTCTTAAGGATGCTAGGAATAATCAGTTTAACCTCAAATTGGTATTATCTTAAACTCAAGCAGAGAAGTAACTCTTTCTTCCTTGTCTTGGATTATCTGCCATCCAGTTAATTCTTTGTATTTCATTCTGGGCAACTGTGATACATCCATTTTTATATTTTGACCAGTTTTGATGATGTTTTGTTTCATTGATATAGCGCCATCTACTGACAAAAATTTGTAATCATAAGAGGCTTTACGTCTGTCGGAAGTCAATTGGGTCTGGCACTGTAGCTAACCCCTGTTAATTCTAGTATTTTGGGAAACTGAAGTGGGCAGATCACTTGAGGTCAGGACCAGCCTGGGCAACATGCTGAACCCCATCTCTACCAAATATAAAAAAATCAACCGGGCATGGTGGCAGGTGCGTGTAGTCCCAGCTACTCAGGAAGCTGAGGTATGAGAATCGCTTGAACCCTAGAGGCATAGGTGAGCCAAGATTGTGCCACTGTGTTCCAGCCTGGGCAACAGAGGGAGACTCTGTCCCCTTCCCCCAAAAAAGTCAAATTTGGATGAAGGACTAAATAAAATAGATTTATAAGGGACTAGAATTTTAACACTGGAAAAACCCTTAGATGTCACCCAGCTTGATGATGTAGTTATATAAATACATCTGATGTTACCTCTGTTTACTCAGATTCTGTTGTCTTTGATAACTACAGTTTTTTTTCCCCACACTTGTTTTCCAAATTATTGCAGAGTTCCAGTTTAGAGAATTTCATGGTCATTCTGGCATTTTTGTGACTCTTCTTAGTTTTCAGAAATAAATTGGAGGTCAGGTGTGATGGCTCATGCCTGTAATTTCAGCACTTTGGGAGGCTGAGGTGTATCACTTGAGCCCAGGAGTTTGAAACAAACCTGGGCAATATAGTGAGAACTTGTCTCCTAAAAATTTAAAAAATTAGCCAGGCACACCTGTGGTTCCAGCTACTCAGGAGACTGAGGCAAGAGGATCACTTGAACCCAAGAGTTCAAAGCTGCAGTGAGCCATAATTGTTTCACCTGCATTCCAACCTAGGCAGTAGAGTGAGACACTGTCTCAAAAAAGAAAAAAGTTGTAAAATAAACTAAGTAGAATAAGTTAACAAGAAACTTGTGAATTTTAAGTTCAATTCAGGAAAGACTGCATAAAGAACAAGGAAACTTCGCTGGGCACAGTGGCTCATGCCTGTAATCCCAGCATTTTGGTTGGCTGAGGCGGGCAAATTACAAGATTAGGAGATTGAGACCATCCTGGCTAACATGGTGAAATCCCGTCTCTACTAAAAATACAAAAAGTAGCCGGGTGTGGTCGTGGGCACCTGTAGTCCCAGCTACTCAGGAGATTGAGTCAGGAGAATCACTTGAACCCAGGAAGCGGAGGTTCCAGTGAGCCAAGATCATGCCACCATATTCCAGCCCGGGCGGCAGGATGAGACTCCATCTCGAGAGAGAGAGAGAGAGAACACTTTTCAGAACATGGTGTTTTAATCATGCAGAATAATGGATTATATTACATATGCATATATGAAAGGAAAAAGTTAAACAGGTGTTTAATAGGACAAGCTGTTTTCCAGTCAAAAATTCAAGTCCAGTACTTTGATGAAAAGAAAAACATGGAATAGGAGAAAGTATGAGTCAGAGAGTAATATGTAACTTTGCTTGATATGTGTACATTTTTATAGGAGGACCGCTTTTCTTTCCTTTTTTTTTTTTTTTTTTTTTAGACAGTATCTCACTATGTTGCCCAGGCTGCAGTACAGTCATGCAATCTTGGCTCATGCCTGGCTAATTTTCAGGCTGGTCTCGAACTCCTGGCCTCAAGTGATCTGCCTGCCTTGGCCTCCCAAAGTGCTGGAATTTACAGGCATGAGCCACTGTACCCGGCCTTCTTTCAATTTAATACATTATTTTAGCAACCATGCTCTTTACAGATTTTTTTTTTTTTTTTGTGGCGATAAGTCTCACTGTGTGCCCGAGGCTGGTCACATCTGCTGGGATGAGATGATGGCCAGCACACCTGGCCCTAGCTACCATGCTTTATGGTAAAAGGAGTATTGGGACCATGCTTTATGGTAAAAGGAGTATTGGGAGCCTTTTTAAATTAGAAAGAATGGACATAAAAGTTTTAAATGGATATACAAGAACAAAGAACTTTGCTATGAAGGCCGGGCCTGGTGGCTTACACCTGTAATCCCAGCACTTTGGGAGGCTGAGACAGGCGTATCACCTGAGGTCAGGAGTTTGAGACCAGTCTGTCCAACACATAGTGAGACCCCCTCTTTAATAAAAACAAACAAAAAACGAAAATTAGCTGGGCATGGTGGTACATGCCTGTAGTTCCAGCTATTTGGGAAGCTGACACAGGAGAATTGCTTGAACTCAGGAGGCAGAGGTTGTAGTGAGCTGAGATCACACCACTGCACTCCAGCCTGGGCAACAGAGCAAGACTCCGTCTCTCAAAAAAGAAAGTTTGCTGTGAGATTAATTGGGACTGTTATATGAGCTTTCTGGCCGGACATATCAGAAAACGTGTGTATCGAGTGTGAGAGTAGGCATAACACTTACTGTAAACAACATCAATATTATAGTCATCTGTCATGTCCCTGGTTTTCTTACCATCCAGATATTATCTAACCAATAAAAGTGCTCCCTAATGCCCTTTTTATTTCCTTTATCATTTTAGCAGCGTCACCCTTTATACCAGAAAGCTGGCGGGCACTATGGGGAAAAAACAAAACAAGAAGAAAGTGGAGGAGGTGCTAGAAGAGGAGGAAGAGGAATATGTGGTGGAAAAAGTTCTTGACCGTCGAGTGGTAAAGGGCAAAGTGGAGTACCTCCTAAAGTGGAAGGGGTTCTCAGAGTAAGTTTCACCGACACAGGTAAATGTGGCCACCAGGTGTTTATCAGGAGTCTAGAGATGTATGAGACCTCCTGTGCTGTGATGGATACAGTGTGGCTCAGTCCGCGCCTTCATGGCTTATTGTTTAATTAGGAATATGGCCTACTGCTTATAATACAAAGCAGAATGACTTCTCTTTTAAAATTCTTTCTTTTGAGACAAGGTCTCACTCTGTCATCCAGGCAGGAGTACACTGGTACAATCACAGCTCGCTGCAGCCTCAACCTCCCATGCTAAAGCTATCCTCCCACCTCAGCCTTCTAAGTAGCTGGTACCACAGGCAAGCACCACCACGTCTCACTTAGTTGCTCAGGCTTATCTCTTAACTCCTGGCCTCAAGCAATCCTCAGACCTGGGCCTCCCAAAGTGTTGGGACTACAGGCATGAGCCACCGTACCCAGACCATAGTAATCTCTGAGAAACGGTTTTGTGTGTGGCTATAGACCAATTTAAATTTAGAAAGAAAAGTCATTTGCCTTTGAAGGAAGCAAGTTTCTTAGCTTTCTATTAAAAAGCCTCCCCATTCCCCAAGAAATTTCAGCTTTTCCATGGACATCTGAGCTCTTGTCCTTAACAATTATCCTTAGTATGAGTATACGTAATTTTGAGTGGAAAGTGTGACTTGCTGTGCCCTCTGGTTTCAGTGAGGACAACACATGGGAGCCAGAAGAGAATCTGGATTGCCCCGACCTCATTGCCGAGTTTCTGCAGTCACAGAAAACAGCACATGAGACGGATAAATCGGAGGGAGGCAAGCGCAAAGCTGATTCTGATTCTGAAGATAAGGGAGAGGAGAGCAAACCAAAGAAGAAGAAAGAAGAGGTAAGGCTTAGAATTAAGAATTTTTACTAACCCACAATTCAAACTACTGTC
Source organism: Sapajus apella (assembly GCF_009761245.1). Lineage (NCBI taxonomy): Eukaryota > Metazoa > Chordata > Mammalia > Primates > Cebidae > Sapajus > Sapajus apella. The sequence continues at coordinate 6,284,195 of NW_022436952.1, read as the reverse complement.
AGTAGTTTTGTTCTGCTGCTTCTTGGATATCAGCAGCCATCTCTTAGTCCGGAAATCTTAGGTAGGCTAATGCCTACAAAGTGAGAGCGTACTTTTATAAAGCCACATGATTTCTTACATTTTATCCATGGTACAGAAGCAGTAAATGGAATACTTGCTGCGGACAGGTATAAGGGCAAGTGAATTCATTCCTGTAAAAAATAGTTTTCAATGTTTAATCATTAAAAGGTGTGAGGTGGCTATATTGACTTAATCAGTAACTTAAAGTAAGTTGTTTTTTGAGAATGAAAAGATAGTTGTAAACATTGATTTTGCTTGGGCTGTATGCCCCTTCTCACATATGGGAGAATCTCAAGTGCTTCAGATATTGATGAATAATCACTCCAAAGGATTCTAAAAGCTCTCTTACTTTGAGCCAAAGTATTGGTGAAACGTGGGCAAAAGAGTTTGTTACATTAATCGGAGACACAGGAATGGTTCCAGTCTGGATAATAGTCCCATATAGATAAAATTGTTCTGCCCATCTTGTTTTTACAGTCAGAAAAGCCACGAGGCTTTGCTCGAGGTTTAGAGCCGGAGCGGATTATTGGAGCTACAGACTCCAGTGGAGAGCTCATGTTCCTAATGAAATGGTGAGTCAGCCAGTGGCCCTGTGTGGTGGTTTTTCTTCTTCTCCCCATTGGTTTCATACCAGAGGAAAACAGCTGGACCTTCGAAATTCCAGTCACCCAAGTGTGAAATTGTTAAGATGGCATAGTCCTTCAATAGTGACCCTCGGCCTGACTGCCAACTTGGACTCATGAGTTAAAGGTAGGAGCCCTTAAGAATCTCAGGTCTTTGCCCATATTTTTAGGAGGTGGGAGAATAAAATCTAGAGTGGAAAGAGTTTGGGAGGGAATCACATCTCACTAATGTAAATAAAGGGGGGGAAAAATGAAATGTGATTGGACTACCCTCTCCTTCTACCACCTCTTAATAAAGATCGGGCTGGCCCCATAATCAGAAGTTCTGCTTAATTATCAGGGTTGGGAAAGAATTTGTAATTCTTCCTTTTGTCCTTTGTTAGATCCCTTTCAATTTGTACAGATTCTACAATTACAGAATCAGCCAGCAGGGGTCAGCAAGGCTCCTTAACTGCTATCAAGCACAGAGCAAGCCCGATTTTTTCCATTATGAGTATAAACACCAGTGATAGTAATACTCCATGAAACAGCCTAATGAAGATAGTTATCCCAGCAATCTCTATAATTTTCCTAGTCTGTCAAAAGAAGGCCATTCTTCCCATTTCTTTCCCTTTGAAAATGCTTATGCCTTTTTTCTCCCCCAAAGTGGATCTCAGTCATTGTTTTTTTTAAGAGTCTTGTTCTGTCACCCAGGCTGGATTGCAATGGCATGGTCTCAGCTCACTGCAACCTCTGCCTCTTGGGTTTAAACGATTCTCCCACCTCAGCCTCCTGAATAGCTGGGACTATAGGCACATGCCAACATGCCTGGCTAATTTTTGCATTTTTAGTAGAGACAGGGCTTCACTGTGTTTGCCAGGCTGGTCTTGAACTCCTGACTTTATGATCCACCTGCCTCGGCCTCCCAAAGTTTTGGGATTACAGGCGTGAGCCACCTCGCCCAGCCAATCATTGTATTTAAAGTTAGGAAGGAATAATTCTAAGCCATTGCCAATGAAGGCAGCATTCTAGAAACTTTGTCTTTTGAAATATATACACACACAAACACACACACAATGTGTGTGGAGCTTTATCCTTTTGTCAGTCCAGAACTTTCTCTGAAACTCCTGTCTGTACTAATTATTCTCCTTTACAGTATGGCTGGAGAGGCCTAACTTCAGCACCACTGAAAGCCAGAGTCACAACTAGCTAATCTATGCATTCCCTAGGCGATTACTGGAGCTTGACCCTCTTTTAACTGATTTATTGTTTACCTGTAGGGTAAAAGTTCATTTTTAAGATGCTGCTTATGGGGTGGGAGAAGTTATACCATGAGTTACTCAGTCTAGCTAGAAGATACTTTTTCTGCATGCAACCAGTGTAAGTCACAGTAATATCTCCATATTGCTTACGATTGCATTCCTTTGGTTGACTCACTATTGTCTTTTTTTTTTTTGAGATAGGGTCTTGCTTCTTAGCCCAGGCTGCTGGAGTACAGTGATTCGAGCTCGGCTCACTGCAGCCTCTGCCCTCCCACCCACCCCCCACCCCAGGTTCAATGATTCTCCTGCCTCAGCCTCCCAAATAGCTGGGATTATAGGCACCCACCAACTCACCTGGCTAATTTTTGTATTTTTAGTTGAGATCGGGTTTCACCATGTTGGCCAAGGCTGGTCTCAAACTCCCGACCTCAGGTGATCCACCCATCTCAGCCTCCCGAAGTACTAGGATTACAGGCGTGAGCCACTGTACCCGGCTGACTCACTACTGTCTACAGGTTAAAATTGGATTTGATTATAAGACCAAGTACATTTTAAAAAGTTACTTTACTGGAGAATAGGGATTCTTGTATATTTCCCAAAGTAGCAAATATTTCTGGGCAGTAAAATGACTGAATGTAACTCAGAGGGTGTTGTTCAGCTGTTAGCAAATGGCAGCATGCTTCAGATTCCCATTTCCCTCCCATTCTCCTGGATCCATTGTTCAAAAACATATTTTATCAGCTTACTTTTCTGCTCCATGGGACTCTGTGGCTCTTGTTTCCTGTTGTTGGGGTTCTGGAGGTTTTGGGTGGTGCTTTGTCAGAGATCTCATCAGGTGTCTCCTGCTTGCCTTATGCTACTGCTTCTGTCTAGGACATTCCTAATAACCTGAAAATAATTTTTTTTTTTGGAAAAAAACGGCAAGTTGGTGCTGGGAAAAAAAAATCAAAGTTTTTTTTTTTTTTTTTTGAATGAGACAGAGTCTTGCCCTGTCACCCAGGTTGGAGTGCAGAGAGGTGACCTCTGTTCACTACATCCTCCACCTCCCAGGTTCAAGCAATTCTTGTGTCTCAGCCTCCTGAGTAGCTGGGATTACAAGTACACGCCACCATGCCTGACTAATTTTTGTATTTTTAGCAGCAACGGGGTTTTGCCATGTTGACCAACTAGCTGATCTTGAACTCCTGGCCCTGCCCACCTTGGCCCTCCAAAGTGCTGGGATTACAGGCATGAGCCACTGCACCCGGCCTAAGAGTTTACTCCTAATTCCCTTATAATGTGTATGATTTTCAAATTTTGAAAACATTTTAAAATTCAGAAAAATATGGCCCCCTCATTTTCTGCCTCCCAGTGTTGAAACAACATTTCAAAGCACCTGGAAGTTATGTAAGGATAGCATTTGGAAATGTCAGTGTAATTATGATTATGCAAGAAAGTGTCCACTTTCATTTGCTCTAGCCAATGCCAGATGTGGTATTTAATTCTACTCCAGGCTGGGCACGGTGGCTCAAACCTGTAATCCCAACACTTTGGGAGCTTGAGGCAGGTGGATCACCTGAGGTCAGGAGTTCAAGACCAGCCTGGCCAACACAGCAAAACCCTGTCTCTACTAAAAATACAAAATTAGCCAGGTGTGGTAGCACACGCCTGTAGTCCCAGCTACTTGGGGAGGCTGAGGCAGGAGAATTGCTTGAACCCAGGAGGTGGAGGTTGTGGTGAGCCGAGATCGCGCCACTGCACTCCAGCCTGGGCGACAGAGTGAGATTCTGTCTCAAAAAAAAAAAAAAAAAAAAATAAAAAAAAAAAAAATCCTATTACAAAGCCAAGATTTCTCCTTGTGTTCATATCAGCTGGGATATGGCTTTTGGAATAGTGAGGTAGCCTCTCTTCCCTCAGAGATTCTAAAAAGTCATGCTTTTGGGGGCCTTTCCCAGATGTTCAGATGTGATCGGTTAAGTCCAGTGACCTGGCTTTTGACATACACAAATCCCCAGAGGGAATTTTCAATAGGAGAGTATCTCTGAGGATGTCACTTGACATAAAGTTGCCAGTAAATGCTGCTTAGGCTACGTTTTCATTGTTCCCTGCCTATTTTTCTAAAATTACTAATTTTTTAATTTTTATTTTTTTTAAGATGGGTTTTCACCATGTTGTCCAGGCTGGTCTCAGACTCCTGACCTCAGGTGATCCGCCCACCTCTGCCTCCCAAAGTGCTGGGATTACAGGCATGAGCCACAATGCCCAGCCTAAAATTACTATTTTTAAAAGCTCTATCCCCTGGCTTATCCTACTTAGGATAGACCACTAGCACCTGGTCTCAAAGTCTCTCTTTGCTTTATTCTGCAGGAAAAACTCTGATGAGGCTGACCTGGTCCCTGCCAAGGAAGCCAATGTCAAGTGCCCACAGGTTGTCATATCCTTCTATGAGGAAAGGCTGACGTGGCATTCCTACCCCTCGGAGGATGATGACAAAAAAGATGACAAGAATTAACTCTCCTGAGTACCAGCCCCTGTCACATCTGACTGTGGGTTTCAAGTGGGAAGGGAAGGAGTTCTACTTGTCTTGACACCACAGAGGTGGCTTGAGAAGATGTCCTTTGAAGAGCCAGTATAGTTTCTGTGCCCTGCAGCAGCCCAAGTGCTTTAAAGCCGTTCCAAGCTGTATAGTTTGCACACCCATCCCAGTGGAGGGGAAGGGGATAAGTATTTCAAGGCAACCTTTTCTGCACTTTGCTGAGAAAAGCAAAGGGCCTTCTATGAAGGACAAAACTTGCAGAATTGGGTGTGTGGGAGAGCAAAAAAATACTGTAGATCTTCAAAGAGCATCTCCACAACCCACAGCCTTCTTCCCAATAGTGTTAACTCTGCATTTTTACAGCATAGCATGTGTGTAGTTTTTGGCTATTACTGGTGTATTATTTGGGGAGGGAGGGATGGGGAGGGGAGAAAGGGAGATGGGTAGCATCATTTTGATTAAATTTGGGGGCCTGAAAGGGAAAATGGTGAAGCAATGGAAAGAACAGACAACTAATGATACGCTTCTATGTCCAGAATATTTTACTTTTCAAAAAAATGTCATTGGCACCATAAATAAGGACTGTGAGAGACTGTTTAAAAGCTGTGAATGTCTGAAACCTATAAGCCAAGGTGTTCCCTGCCTAAACTTACTGCTGTTCCCCACAAAGGACTAAGCCAGTTCATAAGTTACCAAAGTTGCCATTTTGGAAATGGAAATTGACTGAGGAGGGAAGGTCTTTTATTGGAGAGTATACAGTACAAGCAGATCATTCTGTCTCAGAGGTGCTAATTCCTGAAATTAGAAGACCTTTCTTTTCCAATAACAAAATTATAAATATCAGCTTGTTCATCCAAGCTACTGGCTGAGGTATTGGGGAAGAGGAAGAGGGTGGTAGAAGAGATAAGACAGTAGGGAAAGACAAGGGCCTATGCTCTTAGTGGGGAGAACTCTTGGAGCCGTTCTTTTTTTTTTTTTTTTTGAGGTTTGAACTCTGAAACCATTGGTGGCAGGGTTCAGTCACTGACAGCACAAGTTTCACTGAATTGATTCAAGAGTTGGGTGATTTAAAAAACCTTGGTCCCAGGAGAAGATTAAACTTTCATACTGGGCAGTGGTTCACTTTAAAACACACAAACACACACACACACACTTTTTTAAAGAAATCCTAAGAAGTATACCCAAAATGCTCTGTCTTGAGTCATGAGATCCATCAGTTCTTGATATTGTCTAGACTTGCATCTAGAGCTACATTGTAAAATCTTTTTAGGCATGTGTTAGATTTCTGTGAAAACTTTGTTTAAATGTAAACTTCATACTACACTGTCAGTTTTTGTCTTAATAAAACTATAGATTTATAATCCCTGATTTCTGTCTTAAGTCTTACCAGGAACCCTTCTTACCTTATAGGTTCAGCCTGTTGGAAATGGCGTCCTCCCTTGGGTGGTTTTATTTCTTTTTTTTTTTTTTTTTTTTTTTTTGAGTCGGAGTTTCGCTCTTGTTGCCCAGGCTGGAGTGCAATGGCGCGATCTCGGCTCACCGCAACCTCCGCCTCCTGGGTTCAGGCAATTCTCCTGCCTCAGCCTCCTGAGTAGCTGGGATTACAGGCACGCGCCACCATGCCCAGCTAATTTTTTGTATTTTTAGTAGAGACGGGGTTTCACCGTGTTGACCAGGATGGTCTCGATCTCTTGACCTTGTGATCCACCCGCCTCGGCCTCCCTAAGTGCTGGAATTACAGGCTTGAGCCACCCCGCCCAGCCGAGTGGTTTTATTTCCTGCTGCAGGCTTGAAAATCTAGTGCCTGGCCTGAATCTTTAAGTGGTCTCACCATGTTAATTTAGTAAATACTGAGCATTTATCAGTTGCTGCAGAGATTGTAAAGATGGTCCCATCATGCTGTCTTCAGTATTGCTGAAAGTTTATTGAGCACTCTGACCTGGTAGCACTTCCAAACTATGGTATATTTGGAAACATGGGTTTTTGAGTTAGGTTTAGATGCTGCCTCTAGTATGTAATAGACCTTGGCTAAAATCTACTTCTCCAAAATTTTCTAGGCATTGGCCCTGTGTTTGAGCACTGACTTAAAACATTTTCTGCCTGTGATTCTAGAGCCAAAATTATAACAGAAATAGCATTTCCACTGATATCTAATCAGTGTAACAGTTGAACACTACTCACTTGTACAAAGCATATGTTTAAAATAAACTGATGTGTAGATACTTTTCCAGAAACCTCCTCAGGAAAGTTCTGGGGAGACATAAATGGAGCTGAGGAACCTTACTGACGGTCTGGGTCACAGACAGGCCTTCCTCCTGCACAGAGGTCTGAGTGTGTGCCCTTGTGGTGGTTGGCAGTAGCACAGCTGACCGTAGCTAATTAAGGGAGTTTAGGTGGAGGTGTGCTGGTTCTGTTCTGTACCATCAAATGCACTGAAATGAAACTACAGCCGTGGTTTGCATCCCAAATGGGCTACTAGTCAGCTTTGGCCTTAACCTTTCGAACTGACTTCCTTGTCATTTGTGGCATTCCTGGGCTGTTGTAAAAACTGTTATTCTCCAGCAGAGAAAACAGTAATAATGCTATGCATGCAGTGAAAACTGAGTTGAAACTAGACAGAATTTTGTTATTTTCAAAAGCCAATTAGAACATCACTAGATCTATGGTTTAAGGACCAACTTTTATGATTGTTTAGGCCACAAATTCAAACTGCTACAAATATAAATAGGCACAACGGATATTAAGTCAGCTTGAGAAAATATTCAGAGATTATTTCTTTGTTTATTGTTTATTCTGTTTTTGAGATAGAGTCTTGTTCTGTTGCCCAGGCTGGATTGCAATGGCAGGATCTTGGCTCACTGCAGCTTCTGCCTCCAGGGTTCAAGCAGTTCTCCTGCCTCAGCCTCCCAAGTAGCTGGGACTACAGGTGTGCACCACCAGGCCTGGCTAATTTTTTTTTGCATTTTTAGTAGAGACGGGATTTCACCATATTGGCCATGCTGGTCTTGAACTCTTGACCTCAGGTGATCTGCCCGCCTCTGCTTCCCAAAGTCCTGGGATTACAGGCATGAGCCACCACTCCCAGCCAAAGAATATTTCTTCAGACAGTGGAAAAACATGTTTGTTGGATGGTTTCCATAAAATTGCACCATCATAGACCTCTTGCCCAGGAATTAAAGAGGAAATAAATTATCTTAGTTGCCAAAGGGGAGCTTGCTAATATTGTGACATCATTATTACCTGAGGTGTCCTGTACTGGCAGAGCCAGTAAAACAAAAGTCTTGCTCCTTCATTGTCTTAAGTTTCGTATTGTAAATGGATAGAATAACGACCACAGAAACGCCCTGATGGTGCTGAGTAATAATTGTTCCTGCATTTGATATCCTTTGAAAATTTTGACAACCGGCCAGGCACGGTGGTTCACGCCTGTAATCCCAACACTTTGGGAGCCCGAGGCAGGTGAATCACCTGGGGTCAGGAGTTTGAGACTAGCCTGGCCAACATGCTGAAACTCTTCTCTACCAAAAATACAAAAATTAGCCTGGCGTGGTGGTGGGCACCTGTAATCCCAGCTATTTGGGAGGCTGAGGCAGGAGAATTGCTTGAACCTGGGAGGTGGAGGTTGCAGTGTGCAGAGATTGCACCACTGCACTCCAGCCTGGGTGACAAGAGCAAAACCATCTCAAAAGAAATTGACAGCCAATGCCGGGCGCGGTGGCTCACGCCTATAATCCCAGCACTTTGGGAGGCCGAGACGGGTGGATCACAAGGTCAAGAGATCGAGACCATCCTGGTCAACATGGTGAAACCCCGTCTCTACTAAAAATACAAAAATTAGCTGGGCATGGTGGCGCACGCCTGTGGTCCCAGCTACTCGGGAGGCTGAGGCAGGAGAATTGCTTGAACCCAGGAAGCGGAGGTTGCCGTGAGCTGAGATTGCGCCATTGCACTCCAGCCTGGGTAACAAGAGTGAAACTCCGCCTCAAAAAAAAAAAAAAGAAATTGGACACCAATTAGCCAATTTTTTTTTTTTTTTTTTTGAGATGGAGTTTTGCTTTTGTTGCCCTGGCAAGATCTTGGCTCACTGCAAACTCTGCCTCCCGTATTCAAGCATTTCTCCTGCCTCAGCCTCCAGAGTACCTGAGACTACAGATGCCTACCACCATGCAGAGTTAATTTTTTGTATTTTTAGTAGAGACAGGCTTTCACCATGTTGGCCAGGCTGGTCTCGAACTCCTGACCTCAGGCAATCCACCTGCCTTGGCCTCCCAAAGTGCTGGGATTACAGGCGTGAGCCACCGTACCCAGCAATTTTAAGTAATTTTCAGTTTTTTTAATGTGTGTATATATATATATATACACACACACACACACACACATATATTATTTTTTATTTTTTAATTTTTTTTTGGAGAGATGGTCTCACTCTGTCACCCAGGCTAGAGTGCAGTGGTGTTACCATGGCTCATAGCAGCCTCATCTTCCTGGGCTGAAAGGATCCTCCCACCTCAGCCTGCTGAGTAGCTGGGACTACAGATGTGTGCCGTAATGCCCAGCTAATTATTATTATTATTATTATTTTTTTTTTTTTTGAGACGGAGTTTCACTCATGTTACCCAGGCTGGAGTGCAATGGCACGATCTCGGCTCACCGCAACCTCCGCCTCCTGGGTTCAGGCAATTCTCCTGCCTCAGCCTCCTGAGTAGCTGGGATTATAGGCACACACCACCATGCCCAGCTAATTTTTTGTATTTTTAGTAGAGACGGGGTTTCACCATGTTGACCAGGATGGTCTCGATCTGTTGACCTCGTGATCCACCCGCCTCGGCCTCCCAAAGTGCTGGGATTACAGGCTTGAGCCACCGCGCCCGGCTATTATTTTTTTTTTAACTATTAGTAGAGATGGGGGTCTCACTATGTTGCCCAGGCTGATCTTGAATTCCTGGGCTGAAGTAGTCCTCCTGTCTCTGCCTCCCAAAGTGTTGGAATTACAAGTGTGAGCCATCACACCTCACCTAATTAAAATTTTAAATACCGGGCCAGGCGCGGTGGCTCAAGCCTGTAATCCCAGCACTTTGGGAGGCCGAGGCGGGTGGATCACGAGGTCAAGAGATCGAGACCATCCTGGTCAACATGGTGAAACCCTGTCTCTACTAAAAATACAAAAAATTAGCTGGGCATGGTGGCGTGTGCCTGTAATCCCAGCTACTCAGGAGGCTGAGGCAGGAGAATTGCCTGAACCCAGGAGGCTCACCGCAACCTCTGCCTCCTGGG